>NC_062255.1:910878-1214504 GCF_905475465.1 Pieris napi
TCGATACACGATTTAAATAACTTGGCTCGATAGAAAACAATCTAGTTTATGACGAAAATGTATATAGAACATGATTTTGAAATTTACACGATATATTTTATCGCCAGCCAAGTAATCCATTTCAGAAAAAATACTGATAAAATTACATGAATTTAATGTTTTACATAACTAATTGTTATTACGGGCCGGCGCGCCTCAGTGCTCCAGCTCTCCACTGCGCCCCGCAGTCCACCCCAAGACAGTGACACAGCAATTCTTGCTGAGATAGGGCCTTAAAAATCGACGGCTTATGTCATTGCTGTCGGTTGGTAACCTATTTGGCTTTAAAGAAAAATTACACAAACAAATTCAGACATTTGAGGCCAAGATTAATTATAACAACACTGTATTGATAAAGTGTTGTTTCTTTTAAAAGAGTTCATTTATTATAAGTGATAAATTATTTGATATTAAATGTAAACATAATGGTGGCCGGAAACTGTTTGAAACATCGGAAAAGGTTTTTGAATAAAGAATGGTTTTAGTTGGCTTCAGCATGCGACTTTCTTCCCTGAGGTCGTAGGTTCGATCCCCGGCTGTGCACCAATCGACTTTCTTTCTATGTGCGCATTTAACATTCGCCTTAGACCCAAAAAGTCGACGTCGTGTGTCACAGGAGGCTGATAACCTACATGCCTATTAGATTGACAAATGATCATGAAACAGTTACAGAAATCTGAGGACCAGACCTAAGAATGTTGAAGCGCAACTTATTTATTTTTTAATTTAAGTCCTAACATTAATATCATCTCATTCTCTTCTTAGATTAATAATAATTATGAAATTCGTTACAAGGTTTCCGCCGTTATAATCAATAAGCCAACCACAACCATATCTATAGATTAGCTTCTCACATCTACGCAATAATAAATACAGCATACTTTTATTAATCTTCTTACGAACTTCAATTTGTCCCGTGGCTTCTTTAATAAATTGACAATACAACACAAAGATTTTCTTTTATATTAAACCAATATTTCCTGAGATTAGTAAAAGCAAACTAACTCCTCTTATATAAAATTCAAAATCGTAAGAAAACTGAAATTTAACATTAAACAAATGACAAAGGATACTTAATATTGCAAAGAAATATAACTGTTACCTATCTTTATACTTTATAGCATTCTAAAGATACATTATTTATTTAAAATATACAACCTCCTTTCAAAAAAAAAGTTGCTTCACATTGAACCAAATTGGTTTGGCATTACAAATACCATATAAAGCATGTTTTATGGATTTTTGTTTTTATCTTTTTATTCTTAGATTTTAGAATTTACTTAATAAAAATGCAATATTAACTTAAAATCGCGTGCGACTCTCATTCCTTGCTTCCCTGATCCCTGGTTCGATCCCCGGCTGTGCACCAATGGACTTTCTTTCTATGTGCGCATTTGACGACTCATTGGTCTAGTGGTTAGTACCCCTGACTGCGAATCCATGGGTCCCGGGTTCGATCCCCGGCTGAGACGAACATCGATGTGATGAGCATTTGGTGTTGTGCTTAGGTCTTGGGTGTTTAAATATGTATTTATATCTATGTATCTATAATATGTATGTATATCCGTTGCCTAGTACCCATAACACAAGCTTCACCAGCTTAGCATGGGACTCGGTCAATTGGTGTGAATTGTTTAAAAAAAAAAAAAAAAAAAAACGATCGCTCGAATGGTGAAGGTAAACATCGTGTGGTCACCGACTTGCCTTAGACCCAAAATGTTGAAGGAGGCTTGACAAATGATCATAAAACATACAGAAATCTGGTGCATAGACCTAACAATGTTGTAGCGCCGCTGATTTTTTTTTTATTCTTAGATTATGGCATTTACTTAATAAAATTGTATGACTAATAAAAACTGAAAATCGCTTTGAGCTCTTAAATTGTACTAAACGTATATTATAGCAAATTATTTATGATCTGCAAACATAAGTCAAACAACGCACTGTTATTAAGAGGCCGAAGTTAATCAAATTTCAATTAATCTCTTAATCTATAGTTAGAATTCAATAAAAAATATTCAATTTTATTCATAGAACTACCTACTCAATCATTTCATAAATGTTTTGATATGACGTTGTCACGTTAAACTATCGTCCGTATACCGACTTTACATACAACCATTTTTGAAGTGAAACTTCTTTAGGCGCATGTGGGTAAAATTTTTAAAAAACGAAGTTTTTTCGAAGAAATGAGAATGATCGATTGAGACCGATTAAGAGAGAGGGTGAGAAGGGCGAATTACCTTATACAAATTCTATTTTTAAATTCAAAATTTTGTAAAGAGAATTTATGAAATATTAGTATTTTATACATTATGCAAAATAATTTATTGAAATCTCAAATGACCAAATGTAAATTAAAATGCCACGTATTTTTATTATCGAAGATATAAATTAAAAAAAAAAGTTTGTATTAATTTTCGACACTTTTCATATTTTAATGACATTTTAATTCATTAAATTCCTAACATATCTTCCTTTTTCCTTTTAAGTCTCGGAAATCTAAAGTTTTAGATTTGTATAAATATGAACAAGACTTAAGAATTAGGTTGCCAAAGAAGTTTCATTTCTGACAAGTGTACTTTGTGCGCACGCACTTTTTTCTTATTAATGTATACAATAAATAAATAAAACAAATAAATTTACTTTTATTCGTTTAAATAAGCGTGGCAATAATTATTTCGGATGTGCATACACCACTCAAGGCGGCCATTGAATTCTGATTATTTGAACTACTAGTAGGTAACAGTCCTCCAAAGACCGTTTCTTCTTTAAATGTCTGCAATTTTGCGCAATATAGTTGATAGTGTAAGTCGTATACCTTGTACCACACGGGTAATTTATCAAACGCTGACACCGAAATGGCTATTTATCTAATGCCAAAAGGCCCCGAGAGGTATGTTATACGACTCTGTTGGTGACAACTAATATTTATGACTTAAATACATATTGTTGTATCATTAATATTTTTTACCATTTATTTACACATAAATAAACATTGACCTTTGCTGTCATTTATTTATAAGTAATCTTACAGCTACACAGCCAATTATTACATTAATAAACAAAATATATGAAACAGAAAACATATGTACATTAATAGATAAAAAAGGGTGCGTGAACTTATGTACGCGCGTAAGAAGTTATACTTCTTTAGCATTATTAAAAATAGCCTTTGATTGCATGCAAATAATTAATTACAATTAAATAATCAAAGACTGGAAAAGGAGTAATTATAGTCAATAAAGTTCAGTTTACATTTGAAAAATTAAATAAATAAATATTTATTATTATTCTCTTACATTAAGTGTAACATAAATTCTATTATTATTCGAATGTTGTTTTTAAATTATGTCCAATGCCGTAGCATCTTCCGTGGGCAACTTAATTTTGTTAATTTTGTGACACGGTGCTCGCGCATCGTAAAATTTCACTCTCATCAATTTTTCATAACGCGCCTAAAGAAGCAGAAGAAGTATAACTTCAAAAAGAAAACTTAAATTAAACATTAAACTAAAAAAAATTAAATGGTTCCTACTACTAAATAAATTTGTACCAATGTTTTTAACACGTTTTGTGTGCAAACTTAAACGTATTTTTCCAAAATTTATTTATTTTGTGGAACCAGCTGCCCACTGAAGTATTCCCGAACCAATTCGACTTAGGGTCCTTCAAAAAAAGAGTACCAACGCACAGTCTTGCTTTGCAAAGTATAAAATAAAAGTGCGTTATATTTTGGACTAATTATTCAAAACAAAAATAAAGGGGCGCTACAACCCTGTTTAGGTATTGGCCGAAGATTGCATTAATTTTTGTTATCCCCTTAATTGGAATATCATTTAATTGTTATAGACAAATTAATTAACCTTCTGTGCCTCACAGGTCATGTTATGTCAGTTTTTTCACGTTGTATGCCATCACCGAAGAATTTATTGCACACAGAAATAAAAATTCATTGTTGCAAATGCAGTCGTGATTAAAACGCAACGTGTCAAAGTCAAAAATCATTTATTTATATAGGTAACATAATGTACACTTATGAACGCCAAAAAAGAAATATACATTAAATGCTCCTAATTTAACATTTACTGCCAGTTCTCAAATCAAGGGCGTAGAACGGTAGAGAAGAACTGGCAATAAACTCTCCGCCGCTCTTTTTAATCGCCAAGTTTTTTGTTTTACACAACGTTTGTAAGGATCTGCAACCATTACACCATGTTCCACATGACATCTAATAAAATAAATTAAAAACAAAGATTTGTCCTTACCAGCAGGAGGCATGGTGAAATAGGAGCACGCACTTACATTCTCATGTCACCTTTTTATGTGGATTAACGTTCAACCAAGACGCAATTTACGAAGGTTTTTACATATACTACTTAGGTATAACCTATAGCAAAGTGTAATTTATGAAAGGGCTAGGCAACGTATAAATACTTTGTATCTAAGACCGTCGTAATATTGCTTTATCCATGATTGATTATCCTGAAGTGGTAACTTTTGATATTTTATCAAAGAGACAGTGACTTGGCGATAAAATTTACATATAATAAATAAAACCCGATCTATTACGTAAATAGAAAAAGTAATTTTTAATGTAACCGATTCCTAAATTCGTTAAAAACTATTAAATAACAAAAATTCTTGTATTGATTGACCTTGTGTTAAGAGAATGAAATGTATTAAGTGAAGTATGAAGGTCCTTTTTAGGAAATTCTGAAAAATGAGCAAAATTATCACAATATGGCAGTAAGCTCTAACTGAAAAGTTATAAAATTGAGGGAGTAACTAATAAATAAAATAGACAAATTCAAAATCCGTCTAGCATAACCCAAGCGAAACAAAAAATCAAGCGGCAAATGTGACGATGGGCCGGGTCAAAATTTATGAAATAAAAAATTATTATTTCGCAAAATATATGATTTACATTTATGGAAAACCAGAGTCGTACGCAGCATTTACTTGTATACATTACTAGCTGACCCAGCAAACGTTGTTTTGCCATGTAGGTATATTAGTACTAGGAAACATTTTTTCAGTTCAATATTCAAGTTCAATTACTATCTACTATAATAAAAAATAGGGGTTGATCGTAGAGGGGTGAAAAATTAGGGGTTGTATGGATTATTTTATGTTGTATCATAAAAAATATTTTAGACAAATTTTTTTGTACTTAACAAAAAAAATTGTCTAAAATGAGGAACGACGAAGAACAAAATGAGGGGTTTGCAAGATCGATACTAGCCGATTCTCAGACTTACTAAATATGCATAAAAAATTTCATAAGAATCGGTTGAGCCGTTTCGGAGGAGTATGGGAACGAACATTGTGACACGAGAATTTTATACATTAGATGAATTCAAATTCATTAAATATTCTGTTTTTCATTTGAACTCATTAATATAAAGTTGTTAGAATTAGATAATTCAATTATTTAATTATGTTCTTTATCATGTTCAGTTAATAAGAAATATCAAGAATAAAGAAAATTCAGTTCACACTTACACGATATAAACCATAATTTATATAAAACGTTTTAAGTGCTTCACAGCAGCCTGTGAAGGATATAATAAATTTGCGCTTACATCCTTTACAATGTATTCTATTTTGTTGTGGGCTTGTATTATCTTGTATATGTTAAAATTGTATTTTTTAAATTTTAAATTTCTAATTTTTTTGTGAAACTTATGCTTACGTTAATTGTCACACATTTTAGATGTAAGATTTTGTAAAATAATTAGTAGATTAAGTACTGTGTGTGATGTCGTAAGCTTTATAACTAAATAAATAAATGTACAAAAAGGAATTTTATAATATGGTATACTAGCTGACCCGGCAAACATTGTTTTGCCATGTATAATGTATATTATTTCTAGGCAATATTTTTTTAGTTCAATATAATAACTACCTACTATAATAAAAATAGAGGAAGAGGGGTGAAAATTAGGGGTTGTATGAATATTTTATGTATGCTGTATCATAAAAAAATAAATACTTTAAATAAATAATTTTGGGGTGGATACCACTTATCATCTAGGGGTTTGAAAGATAGATAGTATCCGATTCTCATTATATCTCACTATAAATTTCATAAGAATCGGTTGAGCCGTTTCGGAGGTGTATGCACTCTGTATAACACTCTGTGTTTCCACCCGCATTGATATAAGAATAAGAATATAATTATAAAAAAAAAGAATATTTTTCGTTAGACATATATAGATACATATAGACTATACAACTGTACATCGCTTTACTCCATTATCAATAGTATCACAATTTGGATTGCACTATCGTATTTTCATACAAAACTTTAACTTAAATCCATAGCTTAAGTACATGAGAGTTAACGTAAGGTTCTATTTGTGAAAGAATTTTTAAAATCAACAAATCTTTCATTTTTATTATATTATTGTAGATATACATAAATATCTTCTGCCGCTATATCCAGAAGAGTGCCTACCTTTTTGGGGTCAGATTACTGATGTTTTGTTAGTTGAGAAGGGGATTTTCTATGCTTGATGTGGTGAATTTGGTTACACCGGCTGGTTCAAGTGGCACTGTGCCCGAATACTTTCAATAGCGATTGCAATGAAGCACATAATAAACTTATTTGGAATTCGATTTTAATAAATTTTTTACAATAATAAGTAAAAGACGACGCGGACACAAGTTTGCTAATGCTGAACATAGATGGCGCAATTTTTTTAAGGAATCAATAAGTGTATGTCTTAATATAAATGATTATTTTTCCGACCCAAATATCGGCCAATAGAATTGCACCATTCGACGTCACGTGGTACAACCTACATGGTATTATACTGATAATTTTTTGTGAAAATTTTCTCTGGTCGTTGCTTCAAGAAAAGTATTAAGTAGTTGTTTTATTCATTATGAAATTCTTATTTGTTAACTGTACATTTCGTCTCATAGATTAAGTACTGTGTGTGATGTCGTAAGCTTTATAACTAAATAAATAAATGTACAAAAAGGAATTTTATAATATGGTATACTAGCTGACCCGGCAAACATTGTTTTGCCATGTATAATGTATATTATTTCTAGGCAATATTTTTTTAGTTCAATATAATAACTACCTACTATAATAAAAATAGAGGAAGAGGGGTGAAAATTAGGGGTTGTATGAATATTTTATGTATGCTGTATCATAAAAAAATAAATACTTTAAATAAATAATTTTGGGGTGGATACCACTTATCATCTAGGGGTTTGAAAGATAGATAGTATCCGATTCTCATTATATCTCACTATAAATTTCATAAGAATCGGTTGAGCCGTTTCGGAGGTGTATGCACTCTGTATAACACTCTGTGTTTCCACCCGCATTGATATAAGAATAAGAATATAATTATAAAAAATAAGAATATTTTTCGTTAGACATATATAGATACATATAGACTATACAACTGTACATCGCTTTACTCCATTATCAATAGTATCACAATTTGGATTGCATTATCGTATTTTCATACAAAACTTTAACTTAAATTCATAGCTTAAGTACATCAGAGTTAACGTAAGGTTCTATTTGTGAAAGAATTTTTAAAATCAACAAATCTTTCATTTTTATTATATTATTGTAGATATACATAAATATCTTCTGCCGCTATATCCAGAAGAGTGCCTACCTTTTTGGGGTCAGGTTACTGATGTTTTGTTAGTTGAGAAGGGGATTTTCTATGCTTGATGTGGTGAATTTGAGCACTACACCGGCTGGTTCAAGTGGAACTGTGCCCGAATACTTTCAATAGCGATTGCAATGAAGCACATAATAAACTTATTTGGAATTCGATTTCAATAAATTTTTTACAATAATAAGTAGAAAAAGACGACGCGGACACAAGTTTGCTAATGCTGAACATAGATGGCGCAATTTCTTTAAGGAATCAATAAGTGTATGTCTTAATATAAATGATTATTTTTCCGACCCAAATATCGGCCAATAGAATTGCACCATTCGACGTCACGTGGTACAACCTACATGGTATTATACTGATAATTTTTTGTGAAAATTTTCTCTGGTCGTTGCTTCGAGAAAAGTATTAAGTAGTTGTTTTATTCATTATGAAATTCTTATTTGTTAACTGTACATTTCGTCTCATGGTGCAATTCTATTGGCCGACATTTGGGTCGGAAAAATAATCCCCCGAATACCACACGAGCTTCAAAATTATCGGGTATTTCCCGATAGGTTCGTTGCAAACAAATATAGTCGTCATGACGACTATAAGTCGTGCGTGTTGCAACGAACCTATCGGGAAATACCCGATAATTTTGAAGCTCTTATGGTATTATAACTGATAACTTTGCAATGACATGTACATAGTAGCTGTCGCTCCGCTCTCATGCTGTTCGAGATCCCTACTGCTATTTTTATACACAGGTATCTTTGATATGTTCCTATATGTCTACTCAGGTAAGATTTAACATACATAAATAAAATAAAATACTGTTTAAAGTGAAAATATATGGTCAAACATTAATTTTTCATTATATTTTTTTTTTAATTATAACAATGGAGTGCACCAAAAAATTTTGGGTAAACATTGCAATTTATAGTTTAAAAACAATATCCCACATCGATTATATTAATTCATCCACTGTAACTCTAATCCGAGGTTTTACGGTTTTATGCTCCGGGCACTCTACTAGTAACAAAAATACAATGATATGTCATAGTTTATGAAAAATAATTATTCAATTATCATATACAAATTCAAATTTCATTAACAAAGTCCCGTAATCAAACCATATATTTTTAATTAGCATTTTAATATAACCGAAACGATTCTGAATACCTTGGCAATATATTTTATTTCCCTTTTAAGCGATAGATCAAAGGTTTAATCAAGAACACTCGTAAAGTGCTTCAATATTGAGTCAACAAACGTTAACAAACATCGACTTATGGAACTTGGTCTTTGCAAAATCTCATACGAAGTAAACATGAATAACAAATCTGTTATGTAAACAAATTTATTTTTCTGTAGAAAGCTGAGATAAGAAATTGTATTCAATAAGTGACTTTTAACTAATTAAATCAATTAATCTTGCTTATGGAGGCTTCTAAAAAAGCGACGGAATGGCGTCCTCGCTATGACGAAAGAAAACGAGGGAGAAAAACAAAAAAATTTAAGGATATAAGTAGACTTATGTTATATTGATAAACATTAATGAACAACACTTAGATCTATCGAAGCTGCCCATCTTTGTAAGCCAATGCCCATCCTCTAGTTAAAACTATCTATCACTTAATTAAGATCAGCTAAGTTTTTAAGTATCTTTGAGTAACTTAGAGTAATCGAGCTCAGAGAGTGGTTTATAATAGCATTTTTATTCAGTAATTTAAAAAGTTAAACTGAATTCTTTCACTCCTCCTTTACTGAGCAAAGTATCGTGCTATGGAATTCCTTACCAATAGATATCAGACGAGCTCAGTCTTTAAATTTATTAAAAAATCTTCTTTTTGATCATTTTTCTTCTGCCTCGTAATTAGCTACTACTTATATATATTAATTGTGACTCAATTAACGATTGGATTAGCTTTTACATTTTTGTTTATACATATTATTATTCATATTTTTTGTTTAGATTTTACTTTATTTAATTTTAGTTATAGTAAACATGTTTTTTATGTTTTTTTTTTATTAATTATGGACTTCTTTTACTTTACCCTTTTTTATTAAGCTATTGCATAGCCTCTATCGCGGGCCTCGAGCGTGGAGACCGAATCCAGAACGAAACGAAAAAAACCTTGCGTGTTAGAGCAGGACAGATCGCATACTGCGTATTCATCTCTCTGACGAGATCGGTGCAGCCGTTAGAGTGAGACAGACTATATAAACGTGTTAGTCTGAGTCTGGTAGAGTGCTAGATTGAATTAATAACAAAGAAAAAAAATACTGCATAAATAAAAATAAATAAATAATTATAATTGCATAAGTTGATAAAAAATG
Organism: Pieris napi; assembly: GCF_905475465.1. Classification (NCBI taxonomy): domain Eukaryota; kingdom Metazoa; phylum Arthropoda; class Insecta; order Lepidoptera; family Pieridae; genus Pieris; species Pieris napi. Next base: position 920,892 of record NC_062255.1, read on the forward strand.
CTATGCAATAGCTTTACAGCGGCAGTCCCCGAATGCCACACGTTTTTTTGTATAAGTTGTTAACTGTGTTTTATGTTTATGTTTGAATGTGTATTCCGTTGTTGTGTATAATGTATAAAATACAAAAAATATAGAGGACATCGTGAGCCATTTTTGCCAAAACCCTCCATCTTTTAGTCGATACCAACTCCGGGGAAATAAATACAGATAATGCAACTTTCTCTACAGCTGTGATACTTTTTGACATCCAACACCTTTTGTCTTCAGTCAGCGTGACGGTGACCACGCACGCTGTAAAGCACGCGAAACGTCGGATAAATTTAAAATTATGTTAAATAATTGTAAATTTATAATAATACATAATTTTAATCCGGTTAAAAAGTTTTTTCCTTATAATGTAATTGTTTAGATATTGTATAATACGTTGCTGTAGGAATACTGATGAACAAATAAATAAATATTATAAACGTAAATGACAAATTTTATCCTATAACAGATATATAGCCAGCCATTTTAAAACTTAGCTATAAAGTAAGGCCCGAAGCTTACAATGATAACTGAAAAAAGAATATGTGTAAACGCCAACGCCAGATTCCTGAATAAAAAACTGTGACCACAGTCTTTAAAGTTTTATATACCAGATGCTACAAGTTCGTTTACAGATCGGAAATGAATTTCTTCAATAAGTCTGGAATCTCAGTTGGCAATAAACAGCGCTTGCTGTAATGAGTTTTCACTTTGAAAGGCTGCGGCTTCCATGCAAGTTTCTATTGAAGTACGACTCGATAAAAAGCTCTGATCGGAACACGACGTTAAGCGGAGCGGGATGTGAGATATCAATGTTTTTTTTCAAGGTTTTTTATCTGATATTAAATATATGCAAGAAAATTTACATTAAACTGTATTTACAATCAAGTATACAGTATTTACGATTTTCTTAACCTACAAAGTAATAATCAAAAGTATTAAAAAGAAAATCAAAACAAATTCAATAAGTTATGTCCCTGTGGCACCTTTAACGCTGGCAGCATTTCTTCGCTGTATTGCGATACCTATTCGTTGAGCGAGGAAAGCACCAGCTCTGGCACCCCACGGCCCAAGAGTCTCTACTCCAAAGGGAACAAAATTGAAGTTAGAGGAAAGACTCCAAAAAAAAATTATTATTATTATTATTAAATTTACATTAATTTTTAACCAGATTCCTTTTTTATGAATAATAATGTAAAATCTATATTTGGAATATTTGTAAATATGTGAGCGTCATATGCACCATGCGCTTATTTTATTTTAGTATAGTAGTTTTTTGTTCCAGGTCAAGTACAAGGTCAAGGTCTTCACACATAATTATCAAATCAATGTATACAAAATATTTTTAAATTGTAAGTATGAATTTTCTTGCTCAATCTTCTCCATATGAAACTACATTTTGGAAGGGGCAACTAGAGTAATTTTTTTAAATATTTTTAACTTCTAATTTTGACATTCAAATGTACCTTTTTAATATGCCTACTTCAAATAAATGATTTGTTGACATGATTTGATGAAATACATCAAGAAAAATATATGCATAAAGTTAAGTGTTAACTCGTGTAGAGTTAAGTTCGATGGCGGTTGTTGGAGGAATGTTCAAATAAATTAAACTCTTTGTTTACAGCTAAATGTCAACCGTATTTAATCGATTAAAACAAAGGGCATAAAATATAAATCTAGGGGTGGGGTTGCGACGCTAGCCTAACAAAAAACTGTAACTTGATTTATTTATGGGTTGTCTAGTTACGTTTAATCCCTTTTTTCTATACCATTGTAGGTATGGTTGCCAACTCGGTTTGCTTACTTATTTGATTATTATGACCAAGGTATATGACCAAGCTATATGACCAAGGTATATGACCAAGCTATATGACCAAGCTATATTTTTAACAAAATAACATAACATAATATTTCATTTACGTGACTGAAACCACATGTCCAAATTAAAATAAAATTCACTACATTAAAACGAGTTTATAACAACTTAAATAACCTCGATGCGGTTTTGTGTTACACTGATACATATAAATATAAAATATTTATTTGGGATCCAATCCCAAACCATTTTAAAACTTAATTGTATTTCTTATTTGTCTTTTAGTCATTAAATAATATAGTACCTTTAGTAAACAGAATAAAGAAAAAACGGTAACTCGAAACGACCTTCAAATTTCCCGACAAAGTTTCCCGCAGAGATAAAAGCCAATAATTCCATATAATGGATATAAGTACAGGAAAAAATTCTAAGCAAATTATATTACTCAAGTTAATCCAATATTCAAGGCTTCTAAGGAAATGTCCTTTTATTAAATTGTATGAATGTGGAATGTCCGATAAAACATTTTCGTCTGTGAATTTAACGCAAATCTTTGAGCATTTCGACACTTCTAAGTTTGATTCCCGGCAAATATCATCTGTGTTTTTTTATTTTTAAATAGAAACTAGTAGCTGTCACAAAGCCCATTCTGGGTGTGAATCTCGAAATTACCTATATATTAACAATGATGTGATTAAAACACAACATTTTTAATGAGAGATCAGAATGAAGGAAAGTCCGATAAAATATTTTCTTCTGTTAATTTTACGTAAATATTTAAGCGTTTCGACGCTTCTGAGTTTAATTACCGGCAAATATTATTAGTTTTTTGTTTTTTTTTTTTAATTAAAGGTATAATCGGCTTGTAGCTGTCACGTAATCACAGAAAAGAAATATTCGAAATGAAAACTTATTTAAATTAACTGCAGAGATTATTTTATTCATTACATATAAAAATCTAAGTTTATTTTCTGAGACAGATGCTCAGCTTTTGACAGCAAACTAGTATTTGTAGCCACAATTTCATTGAACGGAAACTAAGATGGTTCGCAGAATTCAGCAGCTAATAAAAAGTTAAAGCGTTCTTGGATTCTCCTTCAAACATCCTTTGGGATTACTATGTTTTACGATTAAAGGATGAAAATGGAGTCCCGTAGTTCCCTTATGGGGCATTGGGCATATTTTGACACGTTTAAAATTTAAGTAACAGCGACGTCGAATAAAATATAGGCCTTTTTATATCAATTATTTGCTAATTTATTTAATAATTCTAATGGCTATTTATAAAAATACAGTGCATATGTTTTAACAGAAGAAAGCGTTTTTTACGTAAAAAATGTATATTTAAAAAATGGATACTAAACTAATTTAACAATAATAAATTACATTTCATATGACATTTGTTTGTATGTTCTTGTATGCTGCCATATGTGTGTATGTACTTGGTATGAAAAGTAGCTCAGCGGCTTTTTACTAAAATATGGTAGTAATTATAATTTTATTACAGTTATAAAAAAAGTGTAGTTAACAAAATTATAATTAGTAATTTATTTAAGTTTTTAATTATCTACCAAATATTTTTTATCTTTAATTGATCAGTTTTTATCCGAAAATTATCTATCTATTTGCTATCGTTCGAATTATAAAATATATTTAGAAACCGGTTAATTCGAGTTTCCTCTTTATTTGGTAAGGAGTTTCATAAAGGGTTATCTATTTTTAAAGTCTTAGCAACAATTTATAAAAAAAAAAATATTAATTTTAAGCAACGTAAACAAGTAAAGTAATGCTTTGCGTTTGCACAAAATACTTTGAATTTCGACGCTCCCAAAATGTGTATTTATATTTAATATTTGCGTACATTTAAATATTCCGAAATCGGCTTAGTAATTTATGCGAGTCCCAACAATTTGATTTGTTGAGTCACTCCCCAATCCAGAGTTATTTGCGATTCACTTGATTTATTACCGCAAGGTATGGGAATACGCAGAATAATATTTTTAGCTAACGCTAGTAAGTGATTGAATGCATTCGAAACGAATTAAATTTTTTCAATTTACATAGAATTTTTTTATGAGACAGAAGACAAGTTAGCATGGACAACAACTGACCGTTTCTTAAGCCAGCTTTTGCCACGCACCACCACTATGTGGAACCAGCTGCTCACTGAGGTATTTCCGAACCAATTCTACTTAGGGTCCTTCAAGAAAAGAGCCTATCAATTCTTGCAATACCGGCAACGCACTTGCGAATCTTCTGAGTGTCCATGGGCGGCGGTATAACTGAACATCAGGTGAGCCACCTGCCCCTTTGCTTCCTATTACATAAAAAAGTCACTCGCAAGTTATTATTATATAAACTTGCCGTTAACTACATAATACAAGATGGCCGTACATTTACCAACTATGGTCTTAGCAATATCTTAATAGCTTATTCTACCTACCTGAACAAAATATTGTAAACCTATTTTAAAAGAGTAAGTGTGGAGTTTCTTGGCCATTTTTCTTTACACGAAACTACCTTTTGGAAGGGGCAACTAGAATCTTCTTTATATTTTATTTGACGTTTAAAGGTGACATTTTAGGTGATCTAATTGAAATAAATGATTTGACTTATGACTTCCCTAAACAGACCTCAGATGTAAAATGTCATTATCGTAATGATAATTGGTCACAACCCACCAGAGACATAAACAAATTACAGATCTAATAATAAAATACGTTTCAGCCAGTATTCGGAACTGATACATCAATTTAAAACAGCGCTAGGCCGCAAAGCCTTCAGGCAGTTTTAGGTAACTCCAGAATTTGTTTTGATTTGGTTACCGACGCGATGCCGTATTTAATTTTCCATTCAATCAAAAAATCCTAAATCGAATCGTAAATCGAATACCGGCGATTACTCCGTTTTGTGGTTTCTGTTGAATATATATTAAAATCTTTTATATATACGTCACAGATTCGAAGAGATTAAAATTTGCCAAATTTGTAATATCTTCGAAATATTCATTTAAATCATATGCTGTAAAGGGCCATATAGATCTATATTAAATGAACAATGTATTCAAGGTATTTAATTGGTTAAGGATTAATGCTGTATTGGGTAAAATCGCTTCGAAAATTAGCCATTATTTGTCGTAAAAAGTAAATGACAAAAAAAAGTTATTGTGGGTTATCCATAAGAGATAGACATATACCATAATGGACTTTTCTGTAGACCTTTTCAATGTGTACAATACTTAGTACATTATTTTGATAAAACTCGTAGGGTTCAGCCTGCGTTTGCAATGTAAGCGGAAAAAATGTAATTATTTACGACATCACATTAGAAACCTCAAAAATAACAGTACTTCTCCACTATTTAATGGATGTTATTATACATATAAACCTTCCTCCTCCAACCTCTTGAATCACTCTATCTATTAAAAAAAACCGCATCAAAATCCGTTGTGTAGTTTCAAAGATTTAAGCATACAAAGGGACATAGGGACAGAGAAAGCGACTTTGTTTTATACTATGTAGTGATAACTTAGTATATAGAAATTAAATATAATACGTAATTTTTTATCACTACGAAACAATAGACCGTTTTATGAGAATTTATAATTATGACCTGTTCGTCCGAACCGATTTGCCAATGATTCAGAGTTCACAGTACATCTCTAGGAACAAGACATGCCATTCACACAGTACCTCACGATAGTGCAAATTGTATTCTAAGTTTCTAAACTAACATTAGAAAAAAGGTATTAAATACATTGAAAGTTTTATTATCTAGTTAAATAAAGTTTATTTAAATATCACAAAAACTAAAATGTTGACTATAGCAGGGTGTCGGTTTTTTGTGACGTTGTGCGTGCGCAAAAATTTACACTCATAATTTTTCCCTAACGCGCCAAAAGAAGTATAACTTCAAATATCCATGGATTCAGTGGGGATTGGAATGACCATGCCAAAACATGCCATGCCAACTGTACTGGGTTATCACAGACGCTATTACCTTTGCAGATGGTGAACTAGAAGGTTCGTCAAACAGGGCCCAGACTTTGGGCTTGATCCTCTGCCAGGGGCCGAGCTCTCCAGCATGGTAAGATTCTTCATACCCGAAGATTCTTGCAATCTCTTCTTCAGATGGCTTTTCACTGTCGATATCGAGTTTATCCAGAATTGCCAGAGTATTCTGAAAATTAATTATTTACTATGAATTCCTTTTTGTAATATTGGTTCCTGCTATAGTTAGTTTTTTGTGTGTCTTATAGTTCCCAATTTTATTAAGTGTAACAGTAATTTACATATTTGTTTTGCATATTAGTAAAAAATGGGTTTTATACCACCTCAATTTAAGAAACACGACGAATTGTTCTTGGCAAAACAAGAAACTAATTTTATCACTACATATTAGACTGTATGTGTTTTATAATATATTGATACTTACAATAATTGTAAATAACATTTATGACATCATATTTTTTTATGTAATAGGAGGCAATCGGGCAGGAGGCTCATAAAGTTAAGTGATACCGCCGCCCATGGACACTCTCAATGCCAGAAGTCTCGCGAGTGTGTTACCGGCCTTTTAAGAATTGGTACGCTCTTTTATTGAAGGATAGGGTCAAATTGGTTTGGATAAACTTCAGTGGGCAGCTGGTTCCACAGAGTAGTGGTGCGCGGCAAAAACTGCCTTTAATACATTGTTGGTTTTTGGATCTTAAATCTAGTTCACGGTAGTAGCCGTCACCGTATGATCAATTATTGAGATTACAAAAACAATTCGGCACTGCCACGAAGTATGCTTGACTTTAGAATTCAGAATTAAAGATAAGAGATCTCTCAGTAACTTGATAATTTCAGCTGTATTTCCGATTCGCATTTCAATCACTCAAAGCCTTTTAACTTTAAGGCTCTATAAGATCCTAAGGCTTCCAACTGAATGATTTCAATAAACTGCTTCAATGGAAAATTTATTATTGTGACCTTCATCGACTGATTCTAATTTGTAACGCATGACCCAGTTTTCATGATTTTAATGTTATTAATTTTATGGATAACACGTAAAGAGATAAAAGAACGAGGTTTCAAAGACTAGACTAGTAGACTTTACTAGAAGACATTGAAGTAGAACATCAGAAACACTTTACAATTAAAGGAAAAAAAAATCGTTATCAGTTTGACTTGTATGTGATTTTATTGTGATTAAACATATTAGGCTGTGTGCGAAAGCTAATAAAAATTACTCGGTTACTAGAAAATATGGAGATGATCTTCTTTATTTAAATAAAACTTTTAAATACTTCTTTAAATAAAGAAGTATTTAAAATGTTGGTTCACGGATTTCCGGGTAGAACGTGTATAATGTTTGTCAGTGTATTTATTTAGGATACTTACGGGTCGGGTTCATATTCTGGATATAATGGAGAGACTGGGTCTACGGGTACCAAGTAACAACCTTTTTTTTTTTTGTTTTTAAGTATTTTTTATTTTATATATATACTTTTGTTTAATGTTTTTTAATTGTAGGGTTATAATATCCCTAATATTATTTTGTAGTTATATTGCATTAGCAGTATCTGTTAAGATAGAATAATTATGTGGAAATAAATTATAATGTACGTAGGTGAGATATTTACTCTACAACCTAAAGCTTAATTAACAAGTTAGTTTTTTGTTAAACTCAAACTCAAAATAACTTTATTCATATAGGTAAACAAGTACACTTATGAACGTCAACAAAAAAGTTAAATTATTTGTAAATTTACATTTACTACCAGTTCGCAAGTCAAGGGCGTAGAGTGGGCAAGAAGAACTGGCAAGAAACTTTCCACCACTCTTTTTAATCGCTAAGTTTTAGTTCATACAAATTGTTTGAACTGGAGCAAATCAATTCCGAGGATTAGGATCATTTACATATTCGTCAAATTTATAAAAAGCTTTATTGATTAATTTACATCTAACGAGGGCTTTGAATTTATTTAGTGATAATTCTCTAATTTCGCTTAGGAGTTTGTTGTACAAACGAATACAATTTCCATATAAGGAGTGGTTTATCTTCTGGAGCCTGGTTGGTCCTATACTCAAATTAGTTCTGTTTCGAGTATTATACTGGTGAAAGTTACCAATTGTTTAAAACCGTTTATATTTTTTTATACATACAACAAGGCTTCAAGAATATATTAGTTAGAATTAGAATATATTATTAATAGATAGTGTCATAATATTTGATTCCCTAAACTTATTCCGTACCGACTCTCTTGGGGAAACACAACAAATACCCCGAACAGCCCGCTTCTGCAGCACATACATGGATTGAACCGCTGAAGCAGCACCCCACAGTATAATACCGTACGACGTAACGCTGTGAAAGTAGCTATGATAGCTATCGTGGCAACCCCACTACCCCTATGTTTATTTTAGTTATAAGCTTATATTTTAAACGAATAATCTAGTTCACACTCAGCTTCTTATATATTTGAACATATCTACAACAACCTCCACCACTTAACTAGAGTTTAAAGTACTTTTCTTGAAGGTTCCTAATTGCAATAGGTTGGAAAGTATTACAAGTCCCTATGTATTGCTTATCATAGTCATGTTTCATTATAGATATAAGATACATAATATAGTACGAACCCCTTTGAATTCTAGCGTATAAAATCTGACTTTATTGAGTCGTAAATTGCTATGTTGGCCCAGATCAAGCTGAGTTACGAATTGTATGGTCCAACTAGAGGATTTAGCGATAAATCTAATAATAATATTTGTATATATATGTAAAAGACTAAGGTAGGTTTGATTTATAGTTTCATTATTAATTTACGGCAAGTGGGTTATCAATATGCCATCAACAATTATTGTTTCATATGGTATCAAACTCTAATAACCTCAGAGTAATACACCATTATACTATAGGGAATTATCATCCAAGATATAATTATTAGCCTCCAAATTATTGTCATAATGAACCTTTAAGTATCATTAATATCTTATGTGTATATTTTATTTATTGCAACTAGCTATAATATTTAGTATAATCGTTTGTTGTTATATATAATTAATGCTGGCTGTAAATGTACAGATTTAATATTGATTACGAAACAAATACACAAGTTTATATATCATTATTTTTGCAGTGTTGCCCTAGTGGCTTGACTGACTCTCATCACTATGACCGTAGGTTCGAACCCCAGCTGTGCACTTGGGCTTTTATTTCAATTAGCGTATTTAATGGAACCGGCAAGCCATATGGTAAGATTCAAACTAGACTTAACGCTAAGCCTGACTCCCATATGTCAAAAATGTATTAGACTTTGACATTTGACACCCAAAAACAGGCGTGTGTCAGGAACAGAGGGTCCCCGACTTGTCTATAAAATCTGAAGGTTACAGCTTGGCAGTGACAAAAGTTAAAAGGTCAGTCGTCGTATGAAAAATTATCTTGTACCAAACACAATAGCCCGAAGCAACAGATGGTCTAACAAGAAAAGTTTACCTAATACAGATATAAATGACTTTTATTCGGATAAAAATTATAATTTACTTTAGTATCTCATAAGTAGGTCAAAGTCAAAAGAATCGTGTTATTAAAGCAAAATTATTGTAAATCTTTTAATTCAAAATCATTTATTCATTTAGGTAACACAATTTTCAATGAACGTTAATAAAAAAAATTATACATTTTAAATGCTAAATGCAATTTTAAGGTACTGCCAGTTCTAAAATCAAGGGAACGAACGAGAAGAACTGGCAATAAACTCTCCGCCACTCTTTTTAATCACAAAGTGTTTTGTTTAGCACATTGTGATTGAATGGTTGAGAAAATATGTGAAACAAAACAAAGAAAACATTTCATATAAGTTTAATTTTGCAATACTTGTTTAAAAAAGAAATAATGACAAAATAAATAAAAATTATAAAAAAAAAAAGATAAAAACATCTTTAAGCGGATTATATATCACGCTGAAATTTCTGCTCGAACGGTGCAGAACTTTTTGAGTTTTTAGCGTACACAAATAAACATAACATTTATATATATTTGACCTAAACTCTGAGGAAGCGTGAAGAAAAGAAACTTATCGTAGGGTTCAGGGATTTCTACACTCCAACATGGAATTTCTTAGTTACGCATAAACCAAGAACCAAAATAGGGTAAGACGTGCGCAAAAGCCATAAAGCTGGTGAGAAACTATTAATTATATAAACTCATCATGAACACACTGTAGCAATTAAATTATCGTCGTAAACCGAGTTGATAACGAGTTAAGACCTTTAAGCAATAATGGCGACCAAAATTATATACATATCTATATCTATATATATATATCTTCTTCTTCTATCTATATATATAAAAAGAAAATGATGTTCGTTTGAGGCTCTTTCACGCTTAAACCACTGATCGTATCGACATGAAACTACCACCATTCGATGCGAATTTTTTCCTAGATGGTTTATGGCTATTTATTTATTGCTGTTTTACTTTTATGAAAATTTATCCATACGGACTTCACCGCGGAAACATTCTGGGAGGCTTCCTAGAACCTCTAAACGTCAACATCTGTTAAAAACTCGATTTTCGAAATATTTCAATTTTCTTAGCGGGAAGTTAAAAAGAAGAATAATAAAAATATGAAAAAAAATAAAATAATGAAACATAAAATTTATTTTAATTCGTCCAGCAAAGCGGGCGCGAAACGGCTAGTATATTATATAAGAAAAATGGTCTTCGTTTGAGGCTCCTTCACGCCTAAACCACTGATCGTATCGACATGAAACTACTGCCATTCGATGCGAAATTTTTCCTAGATGATTTATGGCTTATTCCAACGTTCCTTCATTTTTTTATTGCTGTTTAACTTTTATGAAAATTTATAAATACGGACTTCACCGCGGAAACATTCGGGGAGGCTTCCTAGTACCTCAAAACGTCAACATCTCTTAAAAACTCGATTTCAAAAAAAAATAATTATCTTAGCGGGAAGTTAAACAGAAGAATAATAAAAATATGAAAAAATAATAATAATGAAACATAAAAATTTATTTATTTCCTATTTTAATTTGCCCAGCAAAGCGGGCGGGAAACGGCTAGTTTTATATATAAACGAAGGACTGTTTGGCTAACCCTTCATTGTATTTTTAATAAAATATGCCATTATATAGATTCGGAGATAGTGTTAAGTCATGTCTATGATAGATTAATACCTGCAGCTGAGTTTCATGATCGGACGTCGAGGAAGAGCCCGTATCACCTCGACGTCCGTCGTTCCACAACGGAGCTTTTTAAAGGCAGATTTTGCCGCGCACCACCATACTAAAGTATTTCCGAAATAATTCGACTTAGGATTCTTCAAGAAAGGAGCGTACCAATACTTAAAAGGCCGGCAACGCACTCGCGAGCCCTATGGCATTGAGAGTGTCTATGGGCGGCGGTATCACTTATCAGGTGAGCTTAAAAAAAATAACTCTCGCATAAATCAAAGACTATTGTTAATTTTATTAATGTATTTGAATTCTAACTTTGGTACTCTTGGCAAACAGACACACGGCTTGATTCTTAAGTCCTTTTAAGTATTCTTCAACTTAGAAAATAAGTTGGCTTTTTCACAAAATATTATGAAAATGTGACCTACTTTTGAAATCTCAATTTTCACTGAAAATGAGTTTGTAATTTATTTTTACGTTATATAATGACATACATGATATAACTACTATGTATGAAAAAATCGTAGCCCCACAAACTTTTTAGGTCTGGTACGCAGATTTTTTATCTGCTTCATTATAAGTTGTCAATCTAATAGGCAAGTAGGTTATCAGCCTCTTGTGACACACGCCATCGACTTTTTTGGTCTAAGGCAAGCCGGGTTTCCCCACAATTTTCCATTTACCGTTTGAGCGAATGTTAAATGCCCCCATAGAAAGAAACTCCATTACAACCGGGGGACCTCAGGGATGACACTGTAGCTACGAAGCCTTATTTAATTATAGTATAGCTTTATATAAAATACATGTCTTGAACAAGTTATTTTTGTATCATACTTGTATAAAAAAGTCAAAAGTCAAAAGATTTTGGTACATTAATTACTATTTAGTACACATTTAATAAATATAATTCCAATTATTATCTTAATACGTCTCACGTTGTTTGTCCGCTATGGACTTCTAAACTACCGAACCTATACCAATCAAATTTGCACACCGTGTGTAGTTTGATCCAACCTAAAAGATAGGATAGCTTACATCTCAATTTATTCCCGCAATATAATGTTATTGCAAAATATTTGTTTATTATTTGATAGTCACAATTCTCACAGATGGCGCTGTGTTGAAAGTACCAACGTTTCACATAAGCTACAATTTAATGGCATAACCACCAAAAAAGCATGGTGGTCCCCATGGCTGGTGTTCTCCTACCGTTTCCCTTGAATAGTTTACTACTATGTAATAAAACAATAACCTTAGCCACAGCAACGCTTGGCCGGTCTGCTAGTATTATATATTAAAATTGTTGCATGTCTTTTCAGTACAAGAAAACTGCGATAAAGTCATTGTATTATCCTTAAAAATATTAAAGATACATACTGTTAACTAAATTCATAAAAACTTTTTTAACTAAAATACTTTCGGCACTTTCTGTCAAATGATGTTAATGCTATGAGTAAAAGAGACAGTTAGACAAGTGCGGTATATTATGACTGTAATACTTTAACACGTAAACAATATCATGTGAAACCAATTGTTATAATTACGGCAAGCTCTCGAACCCAATTGGAACCCAAAACAAATATCATCATACAAAACAAACGTTAGTCGGAAATTGGAAATTGGTTATCTTTGAGCGTAAATGTGGGCCTTTGTGTTATGACACTCATATTGTTACGCGTTCACAAATACAAATTTTATAAGGTTTTTTCGGAAGGGACAAACTCTGAACAGACTCACAACCGAACTAAAGTAAATAATTAAAAAATTACGTTACACCTACCTTATAATCCATTTTATTTTAATTTTGCTCTCAACCATACACACGCATGTTACAAGAAGAACAATCAGCTACTTATGTTTTTTTTTTATCTTTTTTTTTGGCCTTTACAGCTCATCTCGTGCTGTTTTGGCGAGCGTAGCTCGGCTGGAATGGGTGTTTTCCCGCGACTAGCGCAAGGGCGTTTCCTGTGAGACTCGAACCTCAGCTTGGGCCGCGGGGTGGTCAGTCGCCTGAAGGGCAGGACGGAAGCTCGCTGGAGTGAGCGAATTACGAAGTAAAGGCCCACGAATTCCCCGGTGAAGGTTTTTTACCCAAATCTGATTTTGAATATTTTTGCCACGCGTGCGGCTTTTAATTTGTCGTTGGCTACGGTAATTGGACCATCCGAATCAGTTAGACATGTCGAGGCCTCGTACGGGGGTTTTTGTCGAGATGGGGTAGTAATTGATGATTTTACGCATTGGTTGGGATAATGTTTAGCCTTGTCGAAGTGAAAATATGTTACGAAAGGACACATATACATTATACATATGTGAAAATAACTGTATGATTGTCACCGTACACCCCGAGAGAATAGGCAGACGTAGGCACTCTCTTTGCAGTCATTCGTTTCATAGCAATTAACTAAATCATGGGAGTTACACCCCGAGAGCATAGCCAGACGTAGGCTAGACTCTCTTTGACTGTTAAATTGCATTCATTCGTACCATAACATTCCGTTATTTCGCTTATATTCTATTGGTATACGCGAGTGGTTCATATAGAGTAGAACAAAAATCTTCTATTATTTAAAGCACCCGATAACCCAGGAACAATACACAGATAACACCGTGACACTACACTCACTCCCTTCTCCGTATGAAAGCTACTGTTTGTACAATATTAGAATAGCAAATCTCCCAAGAGCAAGCAGTTAATACTACCCAACAAAGCCAAAAAGTATAAATGATTCAAAATTTTCATACACCTCCAGAACCCTTATAACCATTGGAAGTTCTAATAACAATACCGACAGCGATTCGGATCCTAATAAGGTGTGCTTGTTCCTTTCGATTCTAAGGTTGCGACATCAGCGCTACGAATATTGAGAGAACTAGGTCATTTTATCTCATGAGATAAACAAATTACTCTTTTTAATCCAAAAAAATAAAAATTAATCAGTGGCGCTACAACCTCTTTTGGTCTTGGCCTCAGATTTCTAAATCTGTTTTATGATCATTTTTAAATCTAATAGGCAAGTAGGTGATCAGCCTCCAGTGACACACGCCGTCGACTTTTTCTAAGACATGTCGGTTTCCTCACGATGTTTTCCTTCACCGTTCGAGCAAACGCTAAAAGAAAGTTCATTGGTGCACAGCCGGGGATCGAACCTACGACCCCAGGTATGAGAGTCATACGCCGAAGCCACTAGGCCAACACTCCACATTTTTTAATATTATATTAACAAAAAGATTGACTGTTCTTAATCCCGCCGTTAGCAAGTTAAGTATTCACGCCATAAAATATTTAAAGCCGTGCTCCACGAAAAACAGAATTTAACTTAAAGTAAATAAGACTCAAGCCACTATGCATTAAACTTTATGCAGAACTTTGTATTGGGGAAAATTTTCATGAATTCGCAAAGGATTTCAACTTGGCACAGTAAAACATTTGAACTAAGTATATTGCAGTTCTTCTGATAGCGTTAATATGACAATATTTTATCATTATAGCACATATAGTCATATCATATTGTTATGTCAAAGGCTCTTACTGAGCACTCGGACTTTGCTGACCTGGTGGCAAACCTTGGCAAAGAATAAGCATTATCATGATATTATCTATTCAACACTATATATTTGTTATATATTGTTGTTGATATTGTTTATCTATGTAATCTGTTTTGGCTTTCTATATTGTCTAAGTTTTTTTGTTTTATAATATATATGTTAGCTGTAATAATAATTAAATAAATAAACAAATGATAAATGTATTCTAATATAGCTATTAGACGCAAATGAAATCGTAGGTACAAGCGTAATAAAGTCGAGGTTTCTTGGATGAAAGAAACTCAAATAAAAGTTGCTTGTTAACTCAGGGATAATTTTGCGAGACCCAAACAAAACTTGGCATTGTTAGTTTCAACTTCGTTCACTTTTAACGAGCCCATGTAAGTATCATTACATAGATAAAAAATATTTTTCAACGAAAATAAATGATATCAAGATTTATATCATCTTAAATACTCAAGATTCCTTTTGAAATCAACAAAGGAATTTTCTGTATCACTTTGGTCAACCGTATTTTGTTTTGTCTCCAGGTGGCGGCAACAGCGGCTCATTAAAAGTGACTGCGCTCGCTGGAGAGGTTATACACAAGTTTTATTCCATAATTTTTATTATCAATGGAACACAATACAACCCTGATATTATGAAGGCTCAGTTACGATAGTTTTAATTGACTATAGGACAGTGCTTCAAGACCCCGGTATTCAAGCTTTAAGAGAAAAAGAACCACTCCGGTTTTAATCATGTCATGCTACAAGTATTTTGTGATGTATTTAAAAATAATATATAGCCAAGAAGTTATGAATTTCTCACCATTATCAAAAGTGCAAAGTGATCAATAAAGTATACTTTATACGTACATTTTCGCACTTGATGTTCAACGAGGACGGTATGGTAACACTGAGTAATGGAATTACTTTCAAAGGTTTATACTATATCGTAACGAATACAATTTTTAAAATAAATAATAGTTTAAAAATATATTATTTATGTTTTAGTTCAATTTTTTTTATTTTTCATTTTTTTTTCGGATTATTGCATTGTCATCGATCTTTGACAGGTGCGCAAAGTTTGAATAAAATCTGTCCGTTAAAAGTGGGACAAAATCGAGTCCGAAGGAGTCGGTTACCTGCATACATACATACATACATAAAGGTGAAGCTAATATAAAGCGTGTAAAAATACAGAAAAATTTTGACTACTGTACTCAATCAATAAGAATTTTAAGTGTTTTCAATACACGTCTACGCAATATATGGATGCTTTTAGCTACAAGTATTGACAGGATGTTACTCTATAATTTTATAAGAACTTATGAGTTTCTCAATTAATTTTAGTATGTTAATACTAGCTAATGCTAGTTTCAAAGTTGAATGAATACGTCAAACTTCCCTTAAAACCTATTTAACAACTAGCAAAAATTTTTGCAGGGTATACATTCATCATATACCTGGTTTTCAGACTATTTAGACCAAGTAAACTGTATGTCCATCCCCTGCTCACGTTAGTTACTGATGTATGAGATTTATGAATAAGTGAGTGTGTGCTAATATCTCCTACATTGGGCAGTGTTGATAGAAAAGTCACCGTCACCGCACCGGCCTAGAGAATATAAATTTTTACGTTTTCTTCATTAAGATAAAATATGTTAAAGCTTTTGGCTAAGTCAAGTGTTACGATATCGCAACGACGTTTTACAAACGAAAACCTGAGTTGAGCGTTGAACGTTTTACGACATCTTTATCGAGAGTGAAGTGGAGGAAGATAAACCTTATATAACCTTTCACTTCATTCAAATTCAAATATCGAATATTGAGCGTATCTCACGAGCAATGCAATTTGCATATGTGTGTATGCAAAGTTTACGAGTTTCGATGAATGGCAAAAGAATTATGAATAGTTGGATTTATAAATATAAATGATGTCTGTTAAAGTAGTTTGTTCATAAAAACAAATGTGTACGTGTACTAGTGTATACACGTAAGAAGTGAAACTTCTGTATGACCTTATTTTTCGAAAAATGATCTGCTATATGCAACTTTATATAAATTGGTCCAATAAAGTTAAATTAGATAAAGTTTAACAAAAGGCTTTTATTATCATAGACATGAATAGAATTATTTCATTTTACCTTATTACTACTAAGATTATTACAGAATTTCATTAATACAATAATTATTACTATCATTCTAACCGTTAATATATATTTTTGTTATTAATGGCTTCGAATCAACCGAGGTAGGGACAAGAAAAATGTGACAGTAATTTTTTTTCCAACGCCGATAAAGAAGTTTCACTTCAAAAACGTGTGTGCACTTATGTATGTACACGCGTTAGAAGTTATTTGGTGTAACAAGATCAAAATCTTTTCAAAAATTGTATTCTACGTTTGTAGAAAAAACGACACTAACAGTAGAAAAAGCTAAAATGTTGACGATAACTAACTTCAGGGTGTCGGTTTTTGCGACGGATTGCGCGCGCATCGTAAAAATTTACTCTCATAAATTATCCCTAATGCGCCAAAAGAAGCATGATTTCAAAAAATCTAAAATGTGACTATAGCTAACTTCACGGTGTCGGTTTTTTGTACCAACCAAACCAGTACATATTCTGACCATGACGCAGTTAGCTAAAAATATTACCTGCTTATTTCTGAAATGCTGAAGTGTATTTCTGTTTAATATATAAATAAACTGTATTCCTTTGATCGTTAGTATTAGCTTAGGTATTTCAGTAGCATTGCAACATTTTACGCCCGAATAGATAATTGCCATTCGTTTATCAGTGTAAAGAAATTAATAGAATTATGAAAAATATCCTACGAAATTTTTTATTACGATATTATCATTAAATTGGTATCAATTTGTTTTTGGATAATACGCCAATATTTTTTTATGATAAGGAAGAATCATATCTAAGAAGATAAGTAAAAAAATTTAATACATATATAGAAAAAAGGGATATTAAGTCAAAAATAAAGTGCACTAGCCCGGTAATAAACATAGTAATTTCTCCATAACACTGACAATTAACTGTTACTACTTTATGCATCCCATAAGAGAAATTTAGAAAAATGTTGACCTAGTGGTATAGCATTCGATCCTCAACTCTGAGGTAGTATATTCAAATCCCGGCAATGACTTTATATATATATAATTATCAATTGCTCGTACGGTGAAGGAAGGGACAAAAATTTACTGCTTGTGTAAGGTGAGGTAGTTATTAAATGTATCCCTACAAAGACTTAGGATTCGTTCTTCGCCAAAATAAGGTATTTATGGCAACAAAAAATATTAACAATAATAGTAAAAATAATAATAATAATTTAATGATATATTTTAGTTTATGTTAAGTTAAGTTATTTATTTCAATGTATATTATTTTATTATTATAAGTTATTATTGTTTACTAAATGTAATTAGAATCAAATGGAACATTGATGTTCGATGTTTAGAACTTGATTTTGAAATTTACGCGATATATTTAATCGCAAGCCAAAGTGTAAAAATATTTATAGCATAATAACATACCATTAATGAAAAACTGAGTTTAATTTGGGGGTAAAATGATATAAGAAAATCAGGGGGCATTCCACTTTTCTGTGTACATGTTCGATATTTACCAATATCCAATTTTCTAAGTATACATACAAGCTATAAACATAAAACCTCCGAGGGTCGTAATGCGGCTAAAATAAGGCAAATCGAGTTTGTCCCAAACCCCAAGTAATCTTATACCTTTGTGTAATCAGATGTGTCATTTTTCAGTACAGTAATGCGGCACTATTTGTCTTGCCTCTCAAATCTGACAACATAAGAGAATGTCATAGCTTTATTCGTGGGTTATTCGTACTCCACTTCATATGTTACGTGTGCATTATCAAGGTGTTTATATGTATATTGTATATATAATTACTATATACTTCAGCGATGCAGGCATGCAATTATCAATGATTCGTAATTATTATGAAAGAATGAGCTATATATACCACTATAATTACAAAAAGATAATGTCGCAAGATGAAATATAATAAAATATATAATAATAAATACATATGATACACAATATCGTTACTGTTAACTCACTCCTTATATGGACGAACATATAAATTTCGACTATGTATTTGCGTGTTGTTCCCACGAGAATGTAACTGGGTGCTCCTATTTCACCATGCCTCTTGCTGATAGAGGATAAATCTTTGTTTTTAATTTATTGTATTATTATTAATTAACTATTAATTACTTAAGATGATGTGGAACAGTTGCAGTTCCTTACAAACATTTTGTAAAACAAAAAACTTGGCGATTACAAAGAGTGACGGAGAGTTTATTGCCAGCTCTTCTCTTCCGTTCTACGCCTTTGATTTGAGAACTGGGATGAAGTAGAAGTTAAATTAAAAGCATTTAATGTATTTTTTTTAACGAAATAAACATTCTGTAATTCCTTAATCAGTATCTTTATTTTTTTTATTTGAGTTACGCATCAATAAAATGTCCAAATTCTTAATTCCAAATCAAGTTTACTTTTTAATTCGCTGCCGGAAAATAAGGTTTGAAGTCCGCCATTAAATTAAACTAAACCAATATAATTATCATAATTCGACTATTCCAGACTCTCGCGCTGAAACTCGTTATAGATTCACCAATCGATTTTAAACTCTAACTTTAAGTGAGTAAGGTTTATTTTTGTATGCTGAAATACGCTATGAAAACTTGATGTAAGCAAAGTTGTGATTCAGAAAGCCAAGTGTTTTATTGATGAGATTCTCCTTATTGGCAGTGTAAAACTCATGTTGTCAATCACTACATTAGTATTATTTACTATTTTTCATTTATAATCTACTGGATTTTGAAATTTATAATATAGCATTAAGCAAGGTTAATAGAATATATTTTTTTTAAATAGGCTATTAAATATAATTCCTGTTAATTTTAAGCTTAAAGCTACAAAATATATTAATTTAATAAAATTTATATCATAATCGTTACATTTTAATTTAAGTGTTTTCGCCTCATTCATTTCACTTCTTATTATAAAACTAAAATTAACAGGCATTAAAATAATGAATGTGTGTGCTTTTTGATTTGCCACATTTTAAATATGTTTATAGGCCATGGACATCACAGAACAAGCAAGTATTATGCAAATTCTGGCGCACAAAGTTTGTAAACAAACACCTCTACAATTATTGGACCAATTTTATTAATATACTAGCTAACCCGGCAAACGCTGTTTTGCCATGTATATTAGTTTTAGGACAAAATTTTTTAGTTCAATAAAAATAACTATCTATTATAAAAAAAAATAGGAGTTGATCGAGGAGGGGTGAAAATAGGGGTTGTATGATTTTTTTTTTTTGGTGGACATCCCTTATCACTTGGGGGTTTGAAAGATAGATAGTAGCCGTTTCTCAGACTTACTGAATATGCATTAAAAATTTCATAAGAATCGGTCGAGCCGTTTCGGAGGAGTAGATATGGACATTTATAAGTGTACATTTGGCAGCTTCAATGTCATAAACTATTTTTTGTGATAAGGGTCGTCCACGCACTTTTTATTTTTATGACAAGGCATTAAAAATAACATTACTCTGTGACAACGCTACAAAAAATATATAAAATAAAATAACGCTACCAATCAGTTTACACTGAAAATCCACTGTCGAAGTACGGGGCACGAAGGCCCGACCACTTTGTTAAGACTCTCACGTAACACTTGGCTACACTTCGTCGTATCTACTATATTTAAATAACCATTCCAAATAATGGAAATTGTGAAATCAAAATAAATTTTACTTTACTCGCTCAGCATAAGGTTTAATTTAAGCTTGCGCAATAAGGCTTTTATGAATAGCAATAAATATAAATCTCGAAGGCTTTGTCAGCACTTTTCACAAGTACGTGAACATCTGGTGTTTCAATTTGTTAGAGTCTGATATTTTGTGATAAGCCGATTATAGCGCATCCTTTGCCGCTATGGACCATGGAGTATGTTTCTACCTTTTTAACAAATCTTGGAAATGTTTTTAAGAAAGAGAAGAACATAATATTAAAGAATACTATAAATTATAAGAGGTAAGTAGTAGTTGTTCAAATGGAACATGCTTTGTTGGTCAGTCAATTTATCTAGGAAAAAGAATAAATCTCTGGCATTACTTGGCCTCAGATTTCAGCCCTGCGATTCTGTAACTCACTTTTCGAACTCACACAGCGGTTTTCGCATCGGCGGTCGCTCTAAAATCAGTCGTGAAGCAGTCATTTTATGATTTGGCATTCTGAATAGGTGGGAGATTGTAGTTTATTGTTTATCCGAATGTTTCTCTTTTTAAGAAACAAGTAGGTGAATCCTGACAGATGCCGTCAATTTTTGGATCTAAGTATGCTGGTTATATAACGATGTTTTTTTCACCGTTACATAACGCCCTTATCGTCTGTAGAATGATAACCTCGTATGTCAAAAAACCATTTAATTTTTATTCTTAGACTCTTATGTCATTTAACTGGTATAATCATGAAGTAAGGACTTATTTATGTTATTAATAAATAAGTCCTTTCAAAAATTTCGTTTCCTGTAATGTTTGGTTCTCTGGACATACGAGGTTATCATTCTACAGCGACGTTATGTAACCTAACATTAGTTAAGTTACACATAAACATGTGTATATATATTAGTAAATATTTAAAAGCGTAAACAATCATCGCACACTTGAAGCCAATATGAGCCCTTTAGTTTTTACCACTCATAAATTGTAATTAAACATTATCCTTTCCGATAATCTCCAATAACAAAGTGTCACTTAGATTTACGAACTCTTCAATAAGTCAAGTTAGTTTTTTGTTAATCTAGCGTCCCACTACCCCTATTGTGATCTTATTTATAAGCTAATGTATTAAACAATTTAAGCAAATTGTTTCCCAGCTTTAAACATATCCATACAACAATCGCCACGAAACTTAATTCCGACGAGTGTTAAAAATTGTCGTACCTACCACTAGACCAACACTGATGATGTAGGAAGTTTATACGATATAATCATGCTACGACCAAAGTATACGAGTCAAACAACTAATATATAACTAATATATAATTTAAGGATGTTACGAAACGTTCTTGAAACATTCTTTTTATCCACGGATATCATTAATATTGTTCTGGAATTGCTCAAAGTCTTGTTATCATTATTATTATTGTCTTTGCACGAGATAAATTAAAGTGCTTTTAATTCTTAGTTTATATTAGGTTTCCTAACCAGGCTATATAAGTATTAGGTAGTTTAGAGTTCGATTTTTATTGACAACTCAATTGATTTAACACATTAAAAATATATTATATTTCAAGTAACAATAGTTTTATAGATGTGTCTTTGTGACCTTTTGCTGAAGGTAAGTACGAAATCATACGTAGTTATTTTAACTCTAAGCCACTACCATAAGTACCTGTGTATCTCTATGTATACTGTAGGTGGACCAGCAGCACGGTTCCACCTGGTTGGAGTCCAGACCCCAGAACTCCAGCTCTTCTTCGAAAAGAGGCCCACAGACATTTGTTGGGTAGTGCAGTTTACCGGTTCTGGAACAATTACATATGAAATTATGATTACATTTTTATTCAATTGAAATTGTGATTTAACATCTATATATATAAAATGATCCCTATTTCCCTTGGTCAAGGCATCACGCGGGAGCGGCAGGACCGATTTCGCAATTTTTTTTTTAAATTATATATAATTCTGCTCAACGTGTGTATAGTATGTCACGGAACTCCTCTTAAGCGGCTAGACCGGTTTGAATGATTTTTTTTGTATGCATTTGTGTGTTGATGGTTTAAATTCACAAATCAGCCCAGAAGATGGCGCTGCAGTCGGTACTATCATACTTTGTTTAATACTAATCGCTTGAAATATCATGCAGGACAACGTCTGTCGGGTACGCTAGTAGAAAATAAATCAGTCTTCATGTACCGTTTCAGCTTTCTTCTCGACATGGCGTAAAAACAATTTGACCGAAAGAGTTCTTAAGTTAAAGTAATACAATGACTCGTGTTTTTAAGCAAAATCTATGAAATCAATACATAATAAATAATTTAAAAACAAAAGGCTTTTACATAACTTAAGATATTGGTAATATTATGTATTTCAAATTTAACAGATTAAATTAATGATACCGCAATAACTATCTCTTGCTTAATTATTTTGCGTAATTACTCGCCTCACCGAGTTCCCATCAGAAATTCATGCGATTACTTAAAATCGATAATTGATTAAATATTCAAGGATCTACAGTTTCGTGATTTATGCTCATGGTGCATCCGGGTCCTAGGTTTGATTACCATTGGTCTAATTGGTCGGGGTTCAACCGATTCCTATGAATTTTGTTATGCATATTCACTTATTCAGTAAGTCTGAGAGTTGGTTAGATCTTTCATACCGCTAACTGATAAGGGGTAACCCCAATTTTTTTTTTGTTTTTATTTTTTTATGATAAAACATACAAAAATACATACAACCCCTAATTATTATCCCTCTACAATCAACCCCCATTTTTTATTATTTTAAATAGTTAATTATAATCAACTAAAAAATGTTTTCTAGAAATAATATATATAGCAAAACAAACGTTTGCCGTGTCAGCTAGTCTATATACGTATATATATATATATATATATATTTTTTTTAAATTTCTTTATTTTACAAAAAAAAATATAATACAATCATAACAAGTTACATTAGCAAACCGCTGTGGTTTATATTCATGTAACCATAACAATCTTGTTTAGGAGTGCGACAAATGCATATAAAAGTAATTTTTTAGTATATAAATGTTGTGTTGGTTTGTGTACGCTTCAAAAACTCAAAAAGTTCTGCACCGATCGAGCTGAAATTTTAGCATGACATATAATTGTATATTTATATCAAGGATTGTTTTTATATTTTTTTTTATCATATTTTTTATTTTATTTTATTATGTTTTCATTATTTTTTACCACAAGTATTGCAAATTTAAACTTTAATTAAATGTTTTCTTTGCTTTGTTTCTCATTTCTCTACCATAATCACAATGTGTCACAGCGAAGCGTGGCAGAGAACAGCTAATAAAATTCTAACTACAAGTATGTATTATAAATTTCGGCTGGCATGCTCTCACTTTGAGAGGAAAGTGTGGTCTTTGGTGCTATTGCCTATATAGGCTTTAATAAAAGCCTCTAGTTCTCTACTCAAAAATCTGATTAAGTACCCACAAATTCAACACCGAATATACCAAACGCGAAGGCAACAGAAATAGTAACCTTTAGATTTATTTCCTTTCCAATTCTTACATTTAATTAAAATAATTTCCCAAGTTAATGTTTAAAGAACTTTATTTCTCATTACAAAAATAATGTATTTTATTTAACTTAATATGTATATACGAACGAGATACACGTCGCCATCAGCCGTCCTAATTTTAGTCTACTAGGCTCATTCTGATATGTTTATTTAATGCCCTTTTGAATTGGTTAAACTCGCTAATATTACGAATTTTAGCCGGTTAATATAGATGTATCTTATAAAATATTAACAATGTCTACAACTTTCCGTTAAGTGAATGGTGGCTTAGCTCCTCGTTACACAGAACAAACAATTTTATCAAAAAATATTCTTGTTTACTTTCGAATTGGCGGCATTTGGCTTTTGTCGAGAGAATAGTGTAAATAATTACTGTTAAAATACTAGACTAATTAAGGGCTGAATTGTAAATTACATGGATCTGGTTAGCACTGCGCCTTCTTTAGTTCTCAAGTTCTTTTCACTCATGTATATCTTTTCTATAACATACTAGCTGACCCGGCTAACTTCGTTCCGCTTAACAGTCTAATAATATTGTGTTAACTTTAGTTAAACTTAATTTAGGATTTCATTAAGGTAATAACATTAATAACTTTTTTTGCAAATACAGAAATGTTTTATTGCTAGCCATTGCGAAAGAAGAATGACAGTTTTACACATTAGGCCTCTTCTCTCAAGCGCCCATATTTCGATACTGCATGTTAAATACTTTCTGAAGTATCTGATTGTCCTCCTGATGTTTGAGAATAAAAATTAAATAAAATTACATAAAAAACGCTTATTTTATGTATTTTATAACATATACATTATATACATACCTTATTATATAAACAACTTTCAGACGTAGCAATTACAAATGGTATTTTGAATGTACAGGCGTAGATAAACATATCTAAAAGTCAAGAGTTCCACGAGTGCTGGCTTGATGCCAAACATTGCCCATCTTTGTAACAGTATGCCACTTAGTTTTCAAAATTCCCATTCCTCTCTTAGTGGAATTACTTCATAGTCATAATACTGTTTTTACTGTATCGCAACTATGTTTTAACAGGGAATATTTATCTACAGTAAACTATATTAGTATGTCAAATAATACGAACTAGATATAGACTACAATAGACTTTATTTGCACGCAAATTAACACTACCCACTATTGAAAAATAAAATGATCAAGAAACAGATACATAAATTTAAGGCCTACGAAATCAAATAAAATTTGTAAGATATGAGAAATATAATTACACTGTATAAGTGCTAGTTAATGTGTCCTATTTCGATAATGATTTAAACAAGGAAATATGAGAACATTAACTATGGTAAAACACGATGAACAATTGATATTCACCTTAAGAGAAGTGATGTCCTTGTGGCTGCAGCAACTCTCATCCCTGAGGTCGTAGGTTCGATCCCCGGCTGTGCACTAATGGACTTTTTATGTACGCATTTTTTTTTCAAAGTAAAAGTCAAATCATTCATTTCATTCCTATTAAAAAGGCACTTTTAATAGTTAAAATTACAAGTAAAAAATATTTAAAAAAATGACTCTAGTTGTCCTTCCAAAAGGTAGTTTCATATGAAGAAGAATGGGCAAGAAACTCCAATTTAAAATAGTTTTTACTATATTGTATACATTGATTTGATATTTATATGTGAAGACTTTCTTTTTATGTATGCATTTAACATTCGCTTGAATGGTGAAGGAAAACATCGTGAGGAAACCAGGTTGCCTTAGACCCAAATAGTCGGCGGTGTGTGTCAGGCACAGGTGGCTGATCACCTACTTGGCTATTAGATTGACAAATGATCAAGAAACAGATACATACATCTAAGGCCCAGAATTAAAAATGTTTTAGTGCCACTGTTTTTTAAATACACCTTGTTTCAATAAGTCGTGAGCACGTACCGTTTGCTCCACTTTTGATTCCCATAACTGAAGGCTAGGGAATATGGTACACTCAACAAAAAGGAACAACAGGATAGATTAGACTGATTACATATACTTCATGTTAAAATAGTATGCTCAATAGAACACATAGTATTTAGCGGTTCTAACCACGTGACGAATGCTATTCAGCAATGTGGTCAGCCTTTGACCACATCTATTTGACAGATTTGACAATTTGATTAGAGCCTATTGAAATATATCCATATTAAGGCAATCTATTGTTGTTAATGGCTTAGTTAATTTACCCTCTCGCACCTCTCCACCCTCACGTACACATTCACTTTTCATCACACAACACAGCCGAATTATATAGGTATTACTTAGTGAAATGAATTGAATAATTTTTATTGATTTTTCCTTTAAATATTATTTATTTATTAACACTTCGTTGCATTACAATATAAAAATGGAACATAATTAAATGAAAAGCGGGGCAACCGGCGGCCTTATCGCTTTCGAGCGATCTCTTCCAGGCAACTACTCTGAGACAAGAAAAAACAAATTAAATTAGATGAGGTAGGCAAGAAGTGCAAAAATAAAAAAAGATTACTATTTATTATGTATTCCTTCTTTGGCTATATCTTTAGTATATCTTTTATTATATATCATTTATGTCAGCTGTAGGATTACGAAATAAATAAATACAACTAACTTAAACATTAGCAATTTCATACTAATGATGCGGTAGGACTTTAGGAAAAACATTTTCTTTGAAAATTCGCTATAAATTTGTGGTGACAACATGGAAAGTTTCGCAACATATTTTTTCACCAATAAAACTGTCCAAACTCAGCCAGAACTCCAGTGACGTCCATTTGGGACCAAGTTATTTGTCCGAGTTAATAACGGAATAAACACAGTGTGCAAACAGTCAAATAACTATGATATTTATTGGATGTAGCAATAACTTTGATAAATTGTTTATTAATATTAGATAAGATTTTTGCGCGTTATGTAAAAATATCAACGTTTTTAGAAATTCAGCAAATAAACAAAGAGATCTATGAGAATAACAATAATGTAACAAAATAAATATAAATTAATATTGATGAATTATTTTAAAGAGAAGTAATAGGTTATATTAACACTTCCACAATTGTTTATGCTACGTAAAAAGTAATTTATCATGAGTTTATAAAAAATAAAAATGAGTGACGCTACAACCTTTTTAGATCTGGGTCTCAGATTTCTTTATCTGTTTCATGATCATTTGTCAATCCAACCGGCAAGTAGGTGGTCATAGACATAAAATTTATTACTAACGAAACACACAAAATAATAATCAAAAAAAGATAAATAACAAAAAAAAACTATCGAAAGAAAAAAAAGGAATAAGGTAAATTTTAAGTGTGTAATGTGTGTGTGTTGTGTTTGTTACTGGGTCAGCATTATGCTGTGGAGCAGACGTGTTCCACAGCGCTGGACTTTCTGCCAGAGACCACAGCAGTTAATTTGCGCCTCAGACGCAATATTAAAAGTAAAAAAAATAACAATAGTAAAAATAACACTGTAAGTAAAGATGTCTTGGCAGATAAGGTGTGTAAATAGTAAATAAAAAATAAGGATAATTGATACTAAAACTTTGCTTGTTCATGTTACTGCATATATAAAGATATATATGCAACAACTATGAATTCTCAGCTTACTGTGAGTGGTTTTGTGAAAGTAATAATGAAATGAAAAGATCAGCCCCCTGTACCTGACACACGACACATTTTTGGGTCTAAGACAATCCGGTTTCTTCACGATGATTTCCTTCACCGTTCGACCGAATGTTAAATTCTCACATAGAAAGTCCATTGCTGCACAGCACCTCAGGGAGAAGAATTGCACCCTACTCATCATGCGTTTGTAGTACTCATAATTACATTCGAAAAAAAACGTGATTATTACTAGCCTCTATGTTAGAAAGCCTTAAAAAACCAGGCAACGCCATTAATGCGGTAATATATTGTGGGTAGGTCCAAAATATGGGAAATTATACAAGTGACCGTAAATTAGAATGAACTAATTATAATATTCACTTTCACATATTTAAGCTTTCATTAAAAGGATATTCCGACCTTTAAACTCAAAAAGCAATAAAAATCGTAACAGAAATCCCTAATGAAGATCTAAGGTCGTAGAGGCAATTATGAAGCAGACGTTTACGATGACGAGGGTTGAACTCTGACACAGCTAATGTAGGACTAATGTTGGAGACTGAATTAGTATGCGAAATATGTGCCTTTCATATGGCGATCCATTACTCCCTTATTCATAAAAAACTGTCTCATCTTTAACTAAATAGTCATTTAGTCAAACTAATAAAGGATACATGCAAAGTAAAAAGTACATATGAATCATGATAATTTAATTTAAGATCAGTCTCACGTCGGTAATAATGATGTTAATCAAACGTTAAAACTAAAAGCAAAAATAATAAAATTAGAACTTCCACATTTATATCATTACTTGTGGCAGAAAATAAGTCGTTTTAAAAGCCCATAGATACAATTAATTAATGATCGGTATCTTCCACATGACGAGGGAATGGGTCGCTTGGAGTAATTAAATTCTCTTTAACCTTCGAGTGAGAGTTGTCCACGGTTTAACACATAAAATGCTTTATCTGATTGTTTTATTGGTTCGTTACAGACACTTATAGATATATGTATAGATATAAATGAAGAGACGTATAAGTTTTTCGGAACTAAATCTTTTTAGAAAATTTTCCTACAATATGTTCCTTATATAATACCTAGTGTACTATTCCGTCTGTTCATACTAGGTCTTATAAAAAAGTGAGGGTTGTAATTACACGGGAAGTAATTACTTTAATTACCTTTTGAATTTCAATAATAAAGATCAATATACAATATTCAAGGTATATTGCAGAATTAGAGTAATTAGACCTTGTAGCGCCACTTTTAAATAACAATAATAAAAATTAATATCAGAGAATATTTACGTAAACTAAGCATAAAAATAAATAAATTAACACTAAAACAATAAAAAACCCTTGCGGAGTAAAATTAACAGTTAAATGAATTTAACATTTATTTAGTATTCGTTTCGTAAAAGGTTATTTTCAATTAACCAAAGGTCACACTAATCACTATGGGCGTTTATCATTTAATTAAGAAAAATAGGGCAATGAAACGTTTCAAAGAATAATTTAATAATTAATTAGCGAGTCACCTTCTTTTTAAGAGAATTTTTTACTAATTTAATTAGTAAAGATGCTTACGAAAAATGTATAATATTAATTACTATACCATATCTTTTTGTGTTTTGTTTATTGGTTATTAAAACTACCTGCCTCTTTACCCTGTAAAACCATAATGTAATATATAAAATTCTTGTGTCGCGGTGTTTGTAGTTAGACTCCTCCGAAACGGCTTGACCGTTTCTCATGAAATTTTATGTGCATTTTGAGAATGTATGAGACATATTGAACAACATCTATTTTTCATCCCCCTAAATGTTAAGGGTAGTACACCCCTTAATATTTTTTTTTTATTTTTAGATATTTTTTTCTGTTTTTATTTTTTTATAATACAGCATTAAAAAATACATACAACCCCTAACTTTCACCCCTCTACAATCAACCCCTATTTTTTTATTATAACTGATATACATGGCAAAACGACGTTTGCCCGGTCAGCTAGTGTTATAATATAATTCTCCCCATATTCACGATAATATTATATTCGTGATTCATATCACTCAATGTTGAATCGAGAAATTGGAATCTATAAGAAAAAAGGTGGTAGCTTTACTGATTAAAAAAAAACAATGAATTTATCTGCATTTTCTACCACATTTACCAAGGAGAGTGTTCAGAAGCATTGTTGGGATTAATACCTGCAGCTGAGTTTCATCATCGGACGTCGAGGGAGATTGTGAAATACCATTCGTATCACCTCGGCGTCCGTCGTTCCAGTTCCTTTGGCTATTTTCCTCATAGCATAACCAAGGAGAGAGTTCAGATTTGTTCAGATTAATACCTGCAGCTGAGTTTCATCATCGGACGTCGAGACCGAATGCGAAATAACCACAACGTCCGTATTTCCACTACTGACATTTTTTAAGGCAGTATTTGCCGCGCACCACCACTTTGCGGAACCAGCTGCCCACTAAAGTATTTCTGAATCATTTCGACTTAAGGTCCTTCAAGAAAAACGCATACCAATTCTTAAAAGGCCGGCAACGCACTTCGCCTCCTGGCAATGTGAGTGTCCATGGGCCGTATCTCTTAACATTAGGTGAGCCTCCTATCCATTTGAAGCGTTATATAAAAAAATTGAATATTTTTTTTCTATAAACACATTTAGTCTATAAACACCAAAAACATATTTTCCAGTTATTTACAAAATATTAAAAAAAAAAATGTCTAGCCGTGCAAGACAGGCCGATATTAAAAAAATTGTGCTCACAAAAATTTACATTATCACAAAAACATTTTTATACATACAAATTTTCGCTAATTATTCTAATATATTCCGCCAAAAACTTAATTTGATTATAGCCTGTATATTCATAAAATCTCAGGATTTCACTTTTAATTCCCTCACATTGAATCCTCCATTATTATTCCAAGCATAGGCCATTATTATTCAAACAGTGTGCCACGATTTGGATATCCCATATTTAATAAGAGGTTCTGCAGCAGAAAATGGCTATGGCAAATGGCAATCCACATGGATTTCGGGTCTTTTGCAAAGAATTTTTGCGATTTCCTCAAAAATAATTAATATACAGGGTGGCCAAAAAGTCGTGTATCAAACGTAAATAGAAAAGATAGATATTAGAGCGACTCATGGCCATGTGTAATACCTTTTCAGAATCCCTATTAAATGCGCCAAAACTTGTAGTACAGGGTCACTTTTCGGTAGAGTAATTTTTATCACAGTGGGGTCCGAAGTAAACAAAAAGTTACGATTTGAAAAAAATATTATATCGTATAACTTAATATTATCTTCAATAAACACTATAAATTGTATGTCTAACGCAAGAACTCATCAGTGCCAATCTAGTGAATATTATGAAAACGATACAGGATGTAGATATTTTCGAATTTTAATAAGAATTAGTAAAAAAAGTCAATTTTCTTATAAAAACGCAAAATAAATCATAACTCTGCAGGGGTTGAGCTTAGAGACCTCCCGTAGAACAATTTTTTGCAGCTGATGACTTCATCTATCCCCTATTTGCGTTTGATCCACGACATTTTGGCCACCCTGTATATACCATAGACTGTCACAGAGCACAGACATATAGATATATTTACTTGTTGATGTTAACTTTTAAACAGTATCATAATTTATATAAATTTTTTATATATCGTTTACTTCTCTATACTATGTTCTTAATTAAAAACAGTTTCGATATTATTATTTTTTATAGTATAGGGGGCCAAACGATTCTTCGGTACGCCCTAAAAGGATCATCACAGTCCATGGACACCCGACTCTTTTTTTAAACAATTGGCGGTCTTATCTATCAGGGAAGACCTCAAGCGGGTGTTGATTCCACAGCTCGATAGTTCGCAAAAGAAGTGTCTTGTGAAAGCGGACTGTGGAAGATTTCCAGCCATCAAGGGGATGTTGATGATGAGCTCCATTCCCTATTCGTTTTTAGCGACCCATCTATAATATTTTTTATAAATATCGAACCCACATAAATTAAATAACCTGAATATTTAAAATGCCTACAAAAACGTCGGATTCTGTATAGACGTTGCAGTTGCTTTTTGAAGTTACAGAATACTGGTCATGTCCAATAAAAGTAACAATAAAAGTATAAAAAGCCATTTTCCTCTAAGTAAACTTTTATGGAGTGACTCCATTAAAAATACCTTATACCCAATTGAGCTCTAAAGTTCGGGTCCATAAAGAGAGGACAATGAACCCTCTGTGATTCCACATCTACATTATATTATTATTAAGGAAAATTTCCTAAAATAACCCGCTTTATATTTCATAAAATGCAATTAATTTGGTTAAATACTTGACTCACGGAATACAACATAGACTAAAAATTTATTTACAATGTTGATTTTCCTCATTGGCAATTTACTATATGAGTTAAGAAAAGAAAATACACAGTTAAAGTACAGTGAGGTAAAGTTTAAATTTTCTTAATTTTATAACACTATTGAAACGGGTGCAAAGGTTCACTAAACTAATTATGAATTTGACAAATCATTATAAATTTCACACCACAGTAATAAACTTTAGAAATCTCCGCGTTATATGAGGAAACAGCACGTTATATGGGCGACAGAAATCGCGTTATACTGGGGTTTACTGCATTGCGTTACCGAGAATATAACCAAGATCTCTAGGTCTTCTTTATCCTGATGTTTTATTTTCTCGTGAAGAAATTTTTTAATATGTAAAAAGTATTATTTCGTTAGTATCTGGACTTAAAAAACGTGGTTAAAAACGCGATCGCAGTAATAAACTTTAACTGTAACAATAAACCTGTCGAATGATTGAAATATGAGCGTAAATACAACGTAAAACATCGATTAACATAAAATTTATTCAACGTTTTGTATCACGATACAAAAATAGGATATTTAAAGGTTCATGACGTTAGTTAAACATTTTATTCGAATACATTCAACACGTGTGAATGTAGCGAACTATCAAAAGGTGGAAAATTTATCTAAAGAAAAAGTACTGTACTAATGCGATTCAGAATAGAAAAGAAATATGTTGAGAAGCGGGCAAACTTTGACTTTATTTAGCAGTAGTAACAATATAGTTTTTTATTTAAAGTATTAAGTTATATGTTTGTTTGATATCGGTTTTTATTTATCTATTATTGTACTTAATTATTGTATTATATTTCCTGTTTCATATGTTTTGTTTATCAATGTAATCTGTTTTGCTTTGTACATTGTCTAAGTGTTTTGTTTTATAATATGGATATGTGTAGTTGTAAGATAACCTATAATTAATAATTCATATATAATAAAGAATAGGTTGTAAGTTCAAGGCCCAGTCAGGTATATTTTTATGAACATGTCATGAAGAGCATGGTGTAATGATTGCAGCTCCGTAAAAATATTTTGTATAACAAAAAAAACTTGGCAGTTAAAAAGAGCGGTAGAGAGTTATTTGCCATTATTTATATCCCATTTTAGAACAGTAAATTTAAAATATAAAAAAATTATTTATCGTATAATAACCTTCATCTATTATATTTAAATAGTCGTTAAATATAATATAAATTTATTGGAAACATTTTGAGAATTCAAGGAAAATGTAACATACATTTTCCTCGTTTTTAGTTTGACTTTTTTCTTGAATATTGAAAACGGTTACCCCGGATATCCGTATATGTGGGTACGGATTTCCTGTACGTGATGCTCCAATAAATAAAATAGTTTTTCGTAAGTCAGGAAGTTAAAACTAAGGCCTAGACATTTTTAAGCAAAATATTAAAAAAAAACAGATACTTTAATTAGTGTTAATTTTTAATGGCGCTTTATTGTATGGGAATTCAAAATACACTTATAATAATACTTTGTTTAGAAAAAAGGAAATAGAGTGTTCTACTTCTCACTCTCCATTAGTGGAGGTTGACCTTCAGTCTCGTGAAGCGTGTCTTGTCCTGTACCACATGGAGCAACTCTTCTGCTATCACAACACCCGTACACTCCAACGTTACAAAGGAATTTGAATTCCTTCTACCAACACGCCATGACATATTGATGAGATTTCCCTTTTCTTAACTATCATAGTAGATAGGCATATACAGCTCGTATACTGAGGGAAAACCAAAAAGTCTGAGAGTCACAAATTACATGCCAATAAAAATAGTATCGATTTAATAGATCCAAAAATCTATCCCAAAGATTATACAGAATTGAATATGTTAATTTATGATATGTTTAAAGTCCTTAACTTCAACTTATAAACGCAAAGTTTAAGCTACATTTAATAGAGTAATATTTCTATTGTAAAGATCTCTTTTTAATCACCAAATATTTTATGCAAAATTTCATTATAATGTATTGGAATGAAATGTACAAATTCCAAGTTAGTTGGACATACAACATAGTTATGTACTAATATAATGAAATGTATTTCGTGTTTTTAATGTTATAACTTTTTAATACTTATAATAATAAAATAATATACATTGAAATAAATAACTAAACTTAACATAAACTAAAATATATCATTAAAAGGAGTCCCTTTAGGCAAGAAAAATAGTTACATAGTTATGTTGTATGTTTAAGTAGGTTGTGCTTATCAAGGTACTTTTGGTCAAAGTAATCAAACAATGAAACGCCGGCAGCATTGTGTAATGTTGGACTATCTACATTGCTAACATTTATGTTATATATACAAACACTACAAATTAAGCTTTTTGTTAAATTATTAAGGGCTGTCATAAAATGAACTATGTATTTATTTAGTACAGGTTCTATTTTCTCAATTTTTTTTTAAATGGCTGGAAGTTTTCCATGGTCCTCTTCAAATGACACTTTCTCTTGGAAACTAGCGAACTGCCGGGTCTTCCCTGAGAGATACGACCTCCAACTGTTCAAAGGAAGAGTTTACCCCTCCCTCAAAGGCCGACCCACTAAAAATGGGTGTCCATTGTCTATTGTGGTATTCTATTCAAAACAAAAAAGAAAGAAAGAAAGATGTACAGCATATTTCCAAATAATAATATTTATCCCAACTTATATTGTTTATATCCCAATTTAATAACTGTTAAAAAACAAAATATCTCCAAACCTCTTTCAAATATACCCAGATTCAGTTGCAAAACAAGGAAACGATTATTTAGCGAAATCAATACGGAACTGGTGATTAGCGGGTAACAGCTCGTTATCTTTACTCAGACATTAGAGAATGCCTCCGGGATAGTCATTTAGTATGATGATTTGCTATTTTAAAAGAATACCGAGGGTTTTTGCCCCGGCTTTTTCTCTCGGCCTACACTCTCTGTCTTCTTGCCGATGAGTAGGGATGTCTACCGATACAAATTTAATGACTTGGAATAAGTGATACCTGTATCTTATAATCCATAATAAACATATTTTATTTTATATGATATACTTTTCAGGCACAGCCTTAGCAATGCTGAAAGCAGGCCCATGCACCCTGACCCCAAAAACATCTATATGTATGAATCACTACAGACAGAGCCCTTATAAGAACCAGAGCAGAGATTATACAAGAAGCGGTAATAGTAATAATTTAGGGGTAATAGTATACCGAGAGTAATAGAGTTCCTAAATTAATTATCTAATATATAAAATTCTCGTGTTCATTCCCATACTCCTTCGAAATGGCAGGACAGATTCTTATGAAATTTTATATTTATATTCAGTAAGTCTGAGAATCGGCTACTGTCTTTCAAACCTCTAAGTGATAAGGGGTATTTTTTTTTATTTGACCCCAATTTTTTTTATTTTATTTTTTTATGATACAACATACAAAAATACATACAACCCCTAATTTTCACCCATCTACGATCAACCCCTATTTTTTATTATTGAGATAGCTATTTTTATTGAACTAAAAATTTTTTTCCTAAAAATAATATACATGGCAAAACAAACGTTTGCCGGTCAGCTAGTATTATATAGTATTACTAGTGTGTATGAAATTTGAAATCAATTTATGTTTCACTTTCGCATCAACATTGTAAAAATAAGTGAATAAATTTGTATGAACTGATAAAAACGAAGCATTTTCTGTGTCAAATAGTTCGGTAGCTAAAAATATACATTATATCAGTGTAGTTTTGATTTTGGAACGAAGTTCCTTATCGCGCGTTGTGCAAGGGGGCTAGACGGAAAAAAATTCTTACGAAAAGTTGTCACGACACTTTTTTGCTATTTGCTATTGTAATACACCGGTTCTCGTCCGATCACCGAAGTTAAGCAACGTCGGGCGAGGTCAGTACTTGGATGGGTGACCGCCTGAGAACAACCAACACCTCGTGATGTTACCAATTAACATATAAATTAATCGAAAGGAATTTCGTTCCATCCGGGTGTCCCTTGACACCTCTAAAGTTTTATATCTATATTAAGTTTGAATTGTTTAAAAAACCAGTGTATCTGTTGCGTGATCATTAATTGTTTTTTATAATAAGCATGAAGGTTATCAGCCAGACTTCTTCACTATGTTTTCCTGCTCTGTACGACCGAGTGTAAAATGCACATAGACAGAAAGTGACTGTGTGGGCCTGGGTATCCGGAAGCTATATCCAGGATGCTCCCTTCCCTCGATAAAAAATGCGCTGGTTCGGCTGTCACGTGTCAATATAATAAAAACACGTGTGGCACTCGGGGACTGCCGCGGTAAAGCAATTGCATAGCATTTTTTATCAACTTATGTAATTATTTATTTATTTTTTAATATGCAGTATTTTTTTTTCTTTGATATTAATTCATGTTTTTTCTTTGTCCCACTCTAATGCACCTGCGGTACGTCACCGATCACGCCACCGAGACGCAGTATGCATTCTCACCCGCTCTAACGCGTATTGGCCGCACCTATATTACGTCATCGTGTGTTAGGCTTTTATCGTTACGAAATTTATTGATTCGGTCGCCGCGCTCAAAGTCCGCGCTAAAATCTATGCAATAGGTTAAAAAGGAATCCAAGAATCGATCAGACTAAGACCAGCACTTACCATCAACGGTGGTGTGTCCCACTCCAAGCACTGGATCCTTAAATAATTATGCTAATGAAAATGCGGTACGGTATGCGGTATATAGTAAGTGCGCACGCGACAGCGGTTAAAATTTAATTATATCATCCTTGCGCCATTACGCCGGCATGCCACCTACCATCTCTGGTTCGTGTGTAGTCATCCTTCCTTGACTGACACCGATGTAGCGCAAACAGTGAATATTATTTTTAATTTAGTTTGTATACATAGACATTTAAATAAAACCTTTTTATCGGAATATCGGACATTTGAGTTGTGGTCAGCGAGTTGTTATTAATTAAATTTGTACTGCCGAAATTAACACGTAATTGGCTGACCTTCCTATAATTAATTAATTTAATTAAATGGCTACTACATCAATGTGTTTGCCTTTGGTTTATAACAAAGCATTTAGCCATAAAAAACACGTTAGTTTTAACTGTAACCAAAGTTATAAACACGAGTTTACGAGCGATATTCTAGAAATCGCCAACTGTGAAAGCGGCTTAGCAATTTAGTTTTGATGTGGCCATATAAATCGATGGGGTGGCCATCATTTTTATTTTCTTTTATATCCGTATCTGTGGGTACAAAAATAAATTCTGTCTTCTGTAGCCCTGCGTGTATTTGTCCTTGTTCATTGTAAGCTTTGTATTCTCAAGTTGTGTAAAATTATTGGTGTAATGGTATCTATGTATTCTTTTAATTGGTTCGTTTATGGTTCCAGTATATTGTCATGTACTGGAACCAATTATAAGAACATTTCTGTTTATTTTAGTTTTGATTTCTAATCTTACTTTGATAAAATTGTTTGATGAATAGCTTCTCTCAATTATAGCTACTGACGATGACGATAGATGTATAGTTTGATACCTAGCAACAAACTTTGAGGAGTAATTAAGTAATATTTTTACATACGAGGCGTGTATTTAAAGTAAGGTCTCCATTTATTTTTTTCACATTAAATAACATGTATTTACAAAGTTTAATACATTGCTGTAAAGCTTGAAATCTAAGCTATTTTTCTATATAATCGCCATTCACTTCGATGAGTTTCTTCATTCGTACGACAAACTTTTGTATCCCCTCCTCGAACCATGATCCCGCCGCCTCGCGCAGGAACGAAATGAAACCCCGGAGCACAAAGTGAAACGTTTCCAATGTGCCCAAGACTTTCTCGCCAGTTTTGAAGAGGAAGGGGAAGAATTTCTCGCAAATTTCATTCCTCCTAGATGTTTTTTCAGGGCAGGAAACATGTGGAAGTCACTAGGGGCGACGTCGGGACTGTAAGGAGGGTGGTCCAACACATCCCAACCAAATTCCGTAATGAGTGACGTTGTTTTGTTGGCCACATGAGGACGCGCGTTGTCGTGAAGTCGTACTCCCTTGGTCAGCATCCCTCTTCGTTTATTTTGAATAGCTCTTCGAAGTTTCCTCAAGGTCTCACAGTACCGATCAGCATTTATGGTTGTTCCACGAGGCATGAAATCGATCAGCAATACACCCTTTCTGTCCCAAAAGACGGTGGTCATAACCTTGCCTGCTGATTTTTCTTGCTTAAATTTTTTGACTTTAGGCGAATGCGTGTGTCTCCATTGTTTCGACCGCTCCTTCGTTTCCGGTGTGTAATAATGAGCCCATGTTTCATCTCCTGTAACGATTGAATCGAGAAATTCTTCCCCTTCCTCTTCAAAACTGGCGAGAAAGTCTTGGACACATTGGACACGTTTCACTTTGTGCTCCGGGGTTTCATTTCGATCCTGCGCGAGGCGGCGGGATCATGGTTCGAGGAGGGGATACAAAAGTTTGTCGTACGAATGAAGAAACTCATCGAAGTGAATGGCGATTATATAGAAAAATAGCTTAGATTTTAAGCTTTACAGCAATGTATTAAACTTTGTAAATACATGTTATTTAATGTGAAAAAAATAAATGGAGACCTTACTTTAAATACACGCCTCGTACTTATCTCTTATTATTTTGGAAAGAAAACAAAAGTGACAGAATATTACGACTTTTGTAGTCGGTTGTTATCTATTTTTATATTAAATATCTAAACCAGTTTTCATTTTTTTTTAAAGACAATTCACACCAATTGACCTAGTTCCATGCTAAGCTGGTGAAGCTTGTGTTATGGGTACTAGGCAACGGATATACATACATACTATAGGAAGATAGACATATAAATACATATTTAAATACCCAAGACCTAAGCACAATACCAAATGCCTCATACCAAACCCATGGTTTCGCAGTCAGGGGTACTAACCACTAGACCAATGAGTCATCATACTTTGTTTTTTTACTTATACTATTTATTACATTTCTGAACATTTTCCTATTCATTGACGAGCCTAAACTCACAAACTAAACGATTCTCGATTCGTTCTCGACTCGATTCTCTTCGTAAAATTTGACAAAACGTTTTTTATATCGACATGATATTTTGTAACATACATAAATAAAATAATAAATTGTCGACAATTGTTTGGCATTTTTCTATAATTATTAGTAATCATAACAATCGAATCTACAGTATTTACAATTTTCTTAAAATACAAAGTAATAATAAAATAGAATATAAACAAATTTTAAAAGTTTGGTCCCTGTGGAAGTATACCGTTAATGCTGGCAGCATTTCCTCACTGTATTGCGATACTTATTCGTTGTGCGAGGAAAGCACCAGCTCTGGGGTCACCGGTACTATCTACCAGGCGCTAACTAACTTTAATTAGCACCTGGCACTTGAACCTCACGGCCTATAAGTCTCTACTCCAAAGGGAACAAACTAGAAAATTGGTACCAATCTACTATTCTACCTTCCCCTCCCCATTCTAATAGGGTTATTGTAACACACGGTTTTACTATTGTTGTATACAGCACGGCATATTTTTTTATTATAGTTTCCTATTCTATACATCATAATATATAAAAAAACACGTAAATAAATTCAATTTTAGGAGCACACGATGAATATACATTTTTATAAAAAAAGTATAATAAATTTAATATTTCATTATACATGAAACCTTGTAATAAATAAAATTGTAATTCTTACGCGAGTCACGTTTGGTTCGGCGGTTTGAGTATTTTTACAGAAAATGTTGTCTCGCAGTGCGTATTTATACAATTTTAAAAGATTTAGAAAATATTTCCTTTTTAAAAATAATAAAAAAATATTCGTATTCTTGGATCTTCTTTAACTCCAATAATTATTGTATTATGTAAAATATGTGTTTAATAATAAAATATATTATATATAAAACTTTGAAATTATTTCATTAATGAGATATTCTTGTAAAATACATAAATGCTATTTCATAATACATGACTGTTTTATCATATAATTCTATCCACGTTTTATACATCTTAGAAACTGGCATATTTTTCTTTGATTTTTTATCGTGAAACGTACACTAATATATTACTATTACTCCATACCAAAGATTCTCAAGAAGAGAAAATTCATGAGTTTTGTGTGCACATTTACATAACTTACGCGATTCTGTGAAAAAGATTTAATAAAAATAAATAATTTAATAATGAAAATCTCTTCTTTAAACTTATAATAAGCAGTTAATAACATTTTATTCAAGAATAAATTAGGAAAATTCATAGGTCCAATGTTAAATCATTGTAAAACATTTAACCTCACATATCTTTTAAAATATTCAAAAAGATATAATAGAAAATATCAAAGATTTAATCCTGGTCTCGACAGTACAATTTGGACATAAAATCTGGCGACCCCACTGAGTTTGATAACTTTGTTTCGAGTCAGTAAACAAAGTGAGATAAATCTCACTGTATTATTTCCGCTTAACACACATAAAACCGTGATAAAAAGTGAGCTGGTGGAAATAAACAAAAAGTTTAATTAAATTTTCTACAAATATATATTTTAAAATAATATTTAAGTTGTTCAAAATATAATAACTTTGTATTCTTCTGTACACATGAACAGAAAAATTGAGTTTCTTGCCTGTACTTCTGAGATCGGAGCAAGATAGTGAATGGAATGTTAGCTTAGGTAGGTGAACTGTATAAATAAGCTAATTAGCTGTAAAAGCAGTAAAAGCCTTGTAATTCAGTTACATTTGTTATGACAATAAGGTTTCAGTAACTTACAATTTTTTTTTACTATTATCGTAGCAAATAAAACCTAAAGCCATTACAACATTGCAAAATTATAAAATGATGACTAAATTTAATTTAATACTGTCTCAGGTTTAAGCGAGAATTACTTAAAAAAAAACGTATATAAACCCAAAAGCGAAGGCCATATATAGATTTCTGTTAACTTGATGTGGCAGTTTTTCGCGATCACGATTGCCTAAAGCGCTCGAAACCTTAAGTTATGTAATGTAATAAAGTCTCGTTTAAGAAGTTTTTATAATTGCTATTTTTATTTAAACTTTTTCAAATAAAGAAGTTATTTATGTACATGGCTGAGCTAAGTGAAATTTACAGAACAAAGTGAAACAAGAAGCATATATTCATAATTTTCCTGCCTGCGATCCTTAAAATCGCAAATGTCATAAAAAGGATCTCATAAAGATCAAAAGACAATAATAATGACAGAGGCATAACTGTTTTAATGGCTACGCCTGAAGACGCGTAGCAGAATTGTAGCTCTACCAGCCTACGCGAATTTGTAGCAAGCTTGTAGGGTTTAATGGGCCGCGTGCTACGAAATTCTAGCATATTTGTGTAGCAATTAATCTCAGTTACTACAATCGATGCACTGCCAAAATGTTGTGGCTAGTGTTTTATTACACTTATAGCTTAAAAATTTAGGTTTTAGGTATTGTATAGTACTTAATAAAAAATAATACAACGAGTTTTTTAAACGCACATAGCATTCGCATTCAGATGTTCGGAATTAAAAGGAATGAATCCATATTGCTACTTAAAAGACACTTTGTCCTTAAAAGGGTTAAAACACTTAAATCAAACTTCCAATGTTAATCAGTGTAAAACAGTTTTTTAACTTTTCTAAATCCGTAAAAAGCTTAATGGTTTAAAGATGAAATAAATCACTTCCTCGGTTTAGTAAAGTTGATAAAAGAAATTTGAATTTGATGTTACTTTTATGAGAGTGTTATTTTCCTTGAGAATAAAACCATAAATATATAAAGGCACAACAGTATATATAAGAGTGAAGAGAACACAGAATATCATTTATAATATTTTGTCAAGTGGCTCTAGCTTTGGCTATCCAAAAAGATGTATTGTCATCAGTTCTACTGGACGACAAGACGTGCGACACCGAGTGTCACAGTATTTTGATTCTTTCCTTCAGTACTGAAGGACAATCTAGATTAGAAAAAATCATTGGCACTACAACCCTAAGTCTGGGTATCTGATTCATGTCCATTTGTCAAACTATTAGGCAAGAAGGGACCCAGATTTTCGAATCTAAGACAAGCCTGTTTCTTCACGATGTCTTCGTAGCGTTCTAGCGAAAGTTAAATGCGCACATGGATAGAAAATCCATTGGTGCACAGTCGAGGGATCGAACCTACGACCTCAGGGGTGAGAGTAGCATGCTGAAGCCAACAATATAGGTTTAGTTTATTTAATGTGTGAATAGTAACAAATAAAAAAAACAATGGCACTATATCGATATGCCAACTGTACTTAAAAATAAAATATATGGCTATGGCGAACACGAAGGTTTGTATAACAAAATCAAAATAGATTCGTAAAACAAAATAGTGTATGACGTAAACATTTTATTACTAAGGTCATGCAGCCGATACATCAATTGTCGATGCTAATAATGGATAAGTTCTTTTACTGTGCTTTTTAAATCGAAAATCAAATACATTTTCAATATTGAACGATTTATGTATGTATTGTTTTAATAA
This sequence comes from Pieris napi, assembly GCF_905475465.1. NCBI lineage: Eukaryota > Metazoa > Arthropoda > Insecta > Lepidoptera > Pieridae > Pieris > Pieris napi. The sequence continues at coordinate 963,286 of NC_062255.1, forward strand.
CATATGTATATTTTACAGTGCTGTAAAAGAAAACAATCAAAATTACGATTACGATATCCTAGTGCGGCCTTATTGTTAACAAAGGAATTCTTTCAGGCCTTTCAATGAATAAATGCTATTCCCAATTGATTTTCATGTACGTAATGGTTTGTAATGCGAGCCTTAGTCCTTAGACTCGAAAATCAGGAGGTGGCATGTGTCAAATACAGAAGCTATTCACTTGCCTATACAAAGAATGTCATCAGAACACTGAAGCCAATTTTTCTGTTGCGTCACTAGGTTAATATCTATACTAATATTTAATAAACTCTTTTACTTTAATAACTACTACACTGAGTAACTAAGTGTGATGCTTGAAACATTCTTCGCATCTATATATATAAAAGAAAGTCGTGTTTGTTACAACACTTATAACTCGAGAACGGCTGGACCGATTGCCATGGTTTTTGATTTGTTGGATTTGTTTCCGTCCCGAATAGCAGAATAAGCAATAAAATATCGGATAAGTTATCGAATAACAATAAATAAATAAATTAATTTTACGAATGCAAAAACCATATGGTGCCATCTGTTGACAAAACTACGCATCATTTTACGTCGAATTCGTGTCAGTTCAAGAAATTCCGATCTTGAGGTGAATGAGGAGATGCATAAATAATAACCATGCTTTGATCCTGATCAAAAGATGTTGGATATCAGAAAGTGCTTAACATGCAGTATCGCCATATTGACGCTAGAGAGAAGATGCGTAATGTGTAAAACTGCCATTCTTCTTTCGCAATGGCAAGCAATAAAACATTTCTGTATTTGCAAAAAAGTTGTATTAATGTAATACTTAACATTAATGAAATCCTAAAATAAGTTAAATTAAAGTAACAACGATATTATAAGGTTGTAGGGCGGAACGAAGTTAGCCAGGTCAGCTAGTTATATATATAACCTACTTTATGTAAAACTATGTAATAAGAATAATATATTTAATACACGGAGTTTTAGTTTATCTTTCGTTTCATTTTTTTTTTCACACCTTACAGGGCGAGCGGAATCATCTTGCGCTTCGCGAATTTAAGACGTTGTTCGATATTACAATTGAGAGAGTGAAGTTTATTTTTCTACGGTTAAGAGGTAGGTACGCGTGAAAACAATCATATTTTCTAATAATCAATTTCTCAAAGGAAGAGCCTTTTCGTGTAAAACGCGGCTGTCGGAGATATCCAGTCCAGCCATATAGTTGTCCAGTCATGTAGATGTAGGTAGATTCCAAAATATTTAAAAAAATCCAGCAAGTCGCTAGTTAAATATAAAAAAAGTGTGTGTGTGTCAGCTACGACGCATGATTGGAGTTTACTCCTTACGAACGATAAAATGGCGATAATGTTCTGTGGCTGTCGACCATATTTTCATACTAAAGGTGGTAAGAATATATGTTTTTATAATATAAATGTTTGTAGTAGTAATAAAACGTACCTAAATCATCTATGCCCAAATAGGATTTTATTTCTGTGACCAAAGTTACCTTTATAGTAAGAGAAGAATAAGAATGAACAATCTTTTTAGTTTTAATTTCACTGACCATTACTATTGACAAAACTCTATGGCACTACTTTTATTTTTTACACCTGTCAACACTGACAATGTTGTCACGTGGCTGTCAAAACGTGAATTCAAAATAGAAAAGTCTGTGTAATGTGCATTCTTTTACACGTTCAATCCATTTTTCTCTTTCTACATAACGCCTCAACTTTCGTGTTACACTTGATTTTACTCCTCATAAAATTTCCGTACCGGGCCTTATAACTCAAATCATTTCTTAAGGAGTAAACTCCAAAAATATCTAATAATTCTATAAATGTATTGCATATACAAGCTGAAATTTCAGCAAGTATATCCAATATTTTCCCGTCATATTCAAAGACTTCATTTATGATGAATTATAAATCTCTTTTGTCGAGACAGATTAATCTCTGTATGTATTAGAAATATGAGCCAATGTAAGAGATGTATAATTAATATTATATAACCGAACTTTTATATAACACTGGAGATTTGCTCCAGTTTTACATTAACCTTGATAAACTTAAACCATAAATTACACTATGTATTAGTAAAAACCGCATGAATTTTCATATATTCATAGCGAAAAGAGACACGGCGGGATACTTCATTTTATGTTAAACGGAATATTTTATCTCATATTTAATCAAAATTTAAAGAGAATAATGTATTTAAGTTCATTTATAGGTGTAACTATGTACAATGATGAACTTCAATTGTAAAAAAATGGAAAGTAAATTTTACTACCACTCCCCATCTCAATGCCGTATAGTGGACGAGTAGAACTGGTAACTCCGAAACTATATAAACATCTTCTTTCTAATTATGACAAGAGCAATACAGGACAACCTCAGAGGGGTACATGACGGCGCATTGTCTTTTCTATTGCCACGGCTACTATTCGTTTTATTTAATCGATAAGTACCAGTATTTTGACAAGTATTTATTTATTTATTTATTTATACTTTATTACCTTATTCAAAAACATACACATAAAAAAATAAAAAACAGGTTACAAAAGTTATAAGGCAACGGGCGGCCTTATCGCTAACAAGCGATTTCTTCCAGGCAACCCTAAAGTGGAACAATGAAAAAGAAACACCTACAGAGGGTAAAGTACAAGCAATGTAAAAATTATTAACAAAAAAGAAACAAAAAAACTCAAAATAACACGTTACTATATCTAAAATAAAATAAAGTAAAATAAAATAAAAATAATAATAAATAAAAATAAAGTAACTCTTAATTAGAAACGTTTTTTATGTTGGACTATGAACCAGTGATATTATTAGGTATATATATATTTTAAATTTACCTCATACTACATGCATCTTAAATATGTGACAAACAAGTGACAATTATTTATTTCTAAAAGGCCAAAAGACATAAATAGACATACATGGCATGATATAAATAATAACCGCCTATGATTACCTGTAATAGTTGAGCACCTGCGCGAAGACACCCGGGTGCCGATCAAAGAAGTACTCATTGAGAACAGGATCGTAGTTGGCGAGCGCCTCCGTCAGTCGTGACAGCCGAGTCGCGGGGATCTTCTTCAAAGTCGCTTTGTAGGTTTCGTATCTGAAACATTGATTTAGAATTTATAATAATAATGTTCCATTCCTTGTAATGAAACATTGTGGCGAGGATGAGAGACACAGTCTGTTCCTCGGCATAATGCTGAGCCAGGGCCAACTTGAAACGAACCGAAAGGGAAAAGGGTTTTTTTTTCATATCTATCATTATATTTTTTTGTTATACTTCTTTAGGCGCGTTATGAAAAATTGATGAGAGTGAAATTTTACGATGCGCGCGCACCGTGACGCAAAATTAGCAGAATGAAGTTGCCCACGGAAGATGCTACGGCATTGGACATAATTTAAAAACAACATTCGAATAATAATAGAATTTATGTTAAGTACATTTAATGTAAGAGACTAATAATAAATATTTATTTATTTAATTTTTCAATTGTAAACTGAACTTTATTGACTATAATGACTCCTTTTGCCAGTCTTTGATTATTTAATTGTAATTAATTATTTGCATGCAATCAAAAACTATTTTTAATAATGCCAAAGAAGTACAACTTCTTACGCTCGTACATAAGTACACGCACCCTTTTTTTTCTATGATTATTGTTATTATGTGTGTTTGTGTTAGTAATAAATCTTATGTTTAAGTGGAAGAATTTGGAGAATGCATTCACGCTGCCGGAGGTCGTGTACTAATGTTAATCATAATGACATGGCCTTAATTTAATCTAACGCGAATAAAGACTATATTTATTTTTGTTTTATTTTTTTAATAATTATGTTAAAAAAGGATTTTATTTATTATAATGGCGCATTTCGTTTATTATCGGTCAACTCCTATGCTGCATAAAATTTACAAATACACAAAGAAGTGCTAGTGCAACTTTTGTACTGATACCAACTTTAAGGTAGAAAGTTTTTTGAAGTAATTTAGTTAATCTTAAGTATGATTTATTGATAGATATTCAATATACCGGTGTTCTCAATTGGTTGAATTTGATTTCAAATTAAATGAAAAAATGTATTTTAACATGTAACCATATGAAATGGAAAAGGTTAAAGTGAAAAATGTGCAATTTGTATGAAATAAATCCTACGTTCAGTTGAATACAAGACTTGTAGTGGAGGTCAAGTAAAATTGTGTGCAATCAGCCTCTAAGTGTAGTTAATATATGACTAATATCTTAGTAGATGGGTTTCGGGGATCGTGCGTTCAAATTGCTTTTGCATCAATTTATCTGTTTTATCGAGCACATGAGCAGTGTTGGCCTAGTGGCTTCAGCGTGCGACTCTCATCCCTGAAGTCGTAGGTTCGATCCCCGGCTGTGCACCAATGGACTTTATTTATATGTGTACAATTAACATTCGCTCGAACGGTGAAGGAAAACATTGTGAGGAAACCGGCTAGCCTTAGACCCAAAAAGTCGACGGCGTGTGTCAGGCACGGAAGGCTGATCACCTACTTGCCTATTAGATTGACAAATGATCATGAAACATATACAGAAATCTGAGGCCCAGACCTATAAAAGTTCTAGCGTCACTAATTTATTTTATTTTTATCGATTACATTGTTATACAAAAAATATTTTTTATCCAAAATCAACAACCCAGCAAACTATAAAAATAATTGTATGGCCACTTTTTTTACACACTATTAGTATAATTAGACATTTCAACTTTAAGAAGTTGTGTTATCAAAATCTCATATAAATATTCGTAGCTTAAACTATGACAGACAACTGACGTACATATTATCTAAACATTAATGCTGTAAATAATTAAGGATAAGATTGACAGTTGACAGTTCTTTTTACAGAGTCATAAACATCTTTTTATAAACATCGTAATTGGAACGCGATATAATTTTTTTCGAACTTTGAAACTTCTGTATTTTAAATGCCAATTTGGTAAATTCAGCAAGGGGGCGTAGCAACCAACTTCTTGATTGGGTCGGCCCGCCTTTATAAGAAAAGCTTTAGTCAAAAAAATAAAGTGTCATTCAGATTTAAAACATAGATTTAAAAAGCGTTATGTAGTAAAATAACATAAGTGTTCGCCTGTCCAATCCTAATACCGTCTTGGAGTTTAATTTCGTCGGAGACTGTTTTTCATTGAAATGCATACATGTGTAGTCAACGATCAGTCACTTTCCGTGCGGCTTGATCCATTGGCGTTGCGTAGAGATGTGGGGTCTCTCTGCATCTTCTACCGCATTTACCATGGAGAGTTTTCAAAGGAGTTGTACGGACTAATACCTGCAGCTTCATTATCGGACAACAAGACAGAATACAAAATACCATCCGTATCACCTCGACGTCCGTGGTCTCATAACTGAGCGTTTTTTAAGGCAGGTTTTGCCGCGCACCACCGCTATGTGGAACCAGCTGCCCACTGAAGTATTTCCAATTCGACTTAGGGTCCTACAAGAAAAGAGCGTACTTATTCTTACAAAGCCGGCAACGCACTTGCCTTCTGGCAATGTGAGTGTCCATGTGCGGTATCACTTAACATAATGTGAGCCTCCTGCCTGTTTGCCTCTTATTACAATAAAAAAATATTATTAGCACGTAAAAATCTAGACGAGTCTACATGTTTACTTGTAATGGAACGTCGTGGTACGACGCCATCTTGTGCAATGCGTTTTGGCGGGTTCTTGAAATTATGAATGTTTAATGTTTAAAGCCAAAACTTAACAGAATGAAACATGACATCTATAGTTATTAATAAATTGTCAAATAGCCATATAAACGTCTCCATTTAAATATCACACTTTCAAACTAAAACATAGGGCATATTCTTAGACCTCGCGAAGGCATTCGACACTGTCTCGGCCCAAATCCTTCTACAGAAACTGGAAGCGCTTGGAGTGAGAGGAGTTCAACTTTCCTTATTTAAAAGTTACCTCAGCGGTCGGAGTCAATGTGTAGTGGTAGATGGCCATGTCAGCTCTTACCTTCCAGTGGAATTCGGAGTCCCCCAGGGCAGCATTCTTGGTCCTACGCTGTTCCTAGTGTACATGAATGATCTGTGTTCCCTGAAAATACCTAATTGCAAATTGGTCTCTTACGCCGACGATACTGCTCTTGTTTTCTCTGCAAAAAGCTGGAGGGAAGCTTTCTCTTATGCACAGACCGGATTTGATATCGTTTCGTGTTGGCTGCGCCAAAATTTATTAACTCTTAATATAGAGAAAACTTGCTATCTTACCTTCTCCATATATACTCCTCCCATAGCCTTAATCCCGTATTCCTTAACTGCCCATACACATTCTTCTGTTCCTTCTGTTCCATGCTCTTGCGCTACATTGAAGAGAGGTTGTACGGTTAAGTATCTTGGCATCACACTAGATAGTCGACTCACGTTTCAGGCCCATCTTATGAATATGTGTGGTAGAGTCCGCAAACTCATGTTTATCTTTAAGAAAATTCGTCATGTTGCCGAGCCTCATATAGTCAGAATGATGTATTTAGCATTATGTCAATCTGTTTTATTATATGCTATCACCACTTGGGGTGGTGCAGCCAAAACCCATCTGCTGTCCCTGGAACGTGCCCAGAGGGCTCTTCTAAAAGTTTGCTTATTCAAACCCATTCTTTTCCCTACTTTCACCCTCTATCAGGAAGCTCAGATACTTACTGTACGTCAACTGTTCATCCTAAACACAGCCCTCAAACAGCATCACGAACATAAACCTAGTCCTTCTTCCTCTCGATCTGCTCGCCGCCCACCCCCTGTTCACCTTCCTTCTCTCTACACTGCCTTTTCCCACCGCTTCTACTGTTACCTCGGCCCTTTTATTTACAACAAACTAAATCGCAAGCTGAATATTCACTTACTCTTATCCTTCAGTTGTAAAAAGAAGGTCACTGCCTACATACAAGGTCTCAACTATGATGAGACTGAAAACTTAATCCAACCAATGGTCTAACTTACAATTTATAGCTTATTTTTGATTTACTATTTATTTTTATACTTATTTATGTACTGTTATCTATTTATCTAAGTACTAATATATATATATATTTATCTAAGTACTAATATATATATATATATAATAATATATATAATAATTAGCACGGATGTTATATCGGCGCGATTGCACACCTACATATTTTAATTAGGTACCTCTTTTCTCCATGTTACATCTGTAAAATGTCCTTATTAATAATTTACTCTTGTTACTGGTTACTTTTTACACCATGTGGGGAGAGGCTGGTGGTCTGAGATACAAGCCCTGCTTAGTTCAGTCACCAGTCTCTCACAATCTTATAATGTTTCCTTGCGACAATATATCTGTTTCTTAATATTTAGTTAATATCAATGTAAGATTGTGGAGAAAAATAAAGATTTTTTTTTTTTTTTTTTTTTTAAACTAAAACATAACAATTCAGTTTGTATACTACAAATTTAACTGTTTAATTGGTAATACGCCAGATATCAGCAAGCATTAATAATGCCTTATGATATACTATATCAATTATGTGCTGATGTTGATTTGTTATGCATTACACTGATACGATTTCCGTCCATTCCATCAGATTAACCTATGCATATATACCTAGCGTAGAAGATATTGTAATGTAAATTTTGACACTTGACGTATCGCCTTTGACACATAAAAGAACATGAATAACCTGACAGTTGGCATTTGGCATTTTTGTAACAGTTGTTCGACATTTGAAAATATTTGTACGCTGTCAGTGTACCTTTCTGTCGCAAATTTTTATTTATAAGTTATCTGATAACAAAACCAGGTCCTCTTATACAAAATACCTTCTTTACCGAAAATAAAACTCGGTATTGCATTACTATGCCACTAAATCAATAAGGAATTGAAGGGTAAGTACAGGGAAGGAAAGATCACTGTCAAGAAAAAATATTTTTGAGATAATAACAAAAAACATATTTACTCTTAAAATCAATTTATTAAACTACAACTAAAGTACTCACTTTTATATAGGACATGTAGGCCAATGATTCACATTATAAAACACATTATTAAATGGTTTTTTTTATGACAAATTTAAAAAAACTTATATCTTGAATTAAATTACTTACAACAAAGATCAAAGTCACTTGACTATGATACTTTTTACATGGTCAATTTTTATGAATTTTGACGTGATAACGTCTTTAAAATCGTTTTAGTCGGGTGACATGTTCAGAAACTTGTGTCACACCAAAACCTCACGAGCGCGATCGCAGGTATAACGAGAGAGAGACGGACCGATCTCCCGTCTCATCTCGAGCGCTGCCAGTCATTCCGTGAATGTATGAAGAAAAATGTATATCATAGTCGAATAAGTAAACTTGTCATTTTACACCCGAAATTTATCATCAAAAGTGTGAATAAAACGATAGATGTAATTTAAAATTTGAAAAAATTGTTATCTTCATTAATTCCTTACTTCCCAAAAACTTATATCACCAATAAGACGTTATCACGTAAACATCTCGATCGTAAACCTACTTTACAAACAACCAATATTTTTCAATAAATTTACAGCTTAATACATATTCTGAATGACATGGTTTTTTATTATTTTAATTACTTCGTTTTAATATTAGCCCGGTCATTTTACATTTGAAATAAAGAAAATTCCGACAAAGCCAAATTTTCGTAGAGACCTTAGGTTTACCACAAGGAATAAAGTGTCAAAAGTCCCCATCAGTCCCATCTGAGCTTAGGGACTTATTCGGGGCCCAAGGTCAAAATTTTAGGTTTTTTGAATTTTTCTCGAAAACGGTAAGTTTTATCGAAAAAGTACCTCAGAGCAAAGTTATAGATCTTAAAATTTTCTATAAAAATGGTCCCTATGATTTTTTCTCTAAGACCCACTATTTCCCAGATATTGCGCTTGTAACCTGTCATACTACAAATGTAAAAAAAAAATCAGTGTCCATAGACAATGATCTTTTTTGAAACAAGAAAGGTGAATGTGATCTTTTTTTCCTACAGCCATAGTAAACTTTTTTGAGCCTCATGTTGACTGTGATTTCTTTTAACATTTTTTGATTTCATCATTCAATAGCTTTATTAATTTACTACTAGATGGCATTATCAACTCTGGTTTGGAAAAATACTGACTATGATCCTTCTTTCCCTGTACCCTTCAATTGTCAATATTTTCATAAGTCAGCAACAAGTGGAACTGAACGAAATTGGAAGATGAATGTATGAATACAGATAGATGTTACCTGCTGTTAGACTAAAGCGCAATCGGAAATTTTGCATAATAACAGGTCCACAGAGTAAGTAGAACAGTTTCTTACAACACTTTATAACGAAAACGAAATTTGAAATGGTCTAGGCCTTCTTAACGCTAATAATTATTTGTAAGGGAGCCCACAATGCTAAATAAGTAAATAAACGAAATAAATTCATCCCTTAAATAATGATTATTTCAATCTTTAAAAAAGTGTTAAATATTATATTTGAAATATTTCTGCATCTTTTTAATTGATTCAGAAAAAAATTAAGCAAAGCTATTTCTTATATTGGAAATCGGTAATGTCGTTATGTATCGCCCTGTAAAAAAAATCTATGGCGCTACAACCTTTTTTTCTAAATTCTTATATTGTAATGCAAACAAAGTCTAAATAAATAAATAAGAAACCATTTTAGGTCTGGGCTTCAGATTTGTTTCATGAGCGTTTGTTTATCAAGTAGACAAGTAGGTGATCAGCCTCCTGTGCCTGACGCACGCCGTCGACTTTTTGGGTTTAAGGCAAGCCGGTTTCCTGTTACGAGGTTTTCCTACACCATTCGAGCGATTGTTAAATGCGGACATAGAAAGAAAGTCTATTGATGCACAGCCAGGAATCGAACCTACGGCCTCCGCCCTGCCTCAACACTTCCCTGTATATGAAGCAATAGAAAAAGCACAAATTCAAATCCAAAACGCATTGGAAATTGAATTCCGGAACTTAATCATATAAAAAGCTACAACTACAAAAGTATGTCCTTTATGTCGCTGAAAAGGTGAGCAAATGTGAATGAGAGCACTCCGAAAAATATTAACCCTGAGATAACACTTTGTAAACGATAAGGCGGTTTGTACACGATGCATTTATCGCTAACATTTTTATAAAAGCTTTGTGCTACTTTTAAATAAGTAAATGGTCAATTGGATCAGCAATTCAAGTGGGATCAAAAATTACGTTGCACAAAAAAAGACGTTATTTATAAATAAAGAGTACAGGATTTTTACTTTTTGTTTGTAATGGATATTTATAGGAAAAATTATTTGAAGGCTTCCTTCAGATTGATTTGCTCCAGTTCAAACAATTTGTATGACAATACTTGGCGATTAAAAAGAGTGGCGGAAAGTTTCTTGCCAGTTCTTCTTACTCGCTCTACGCCCTTGACTTGCGAACTAGTAGTAAATGTAAATTTACGATTAATTTAACTTGACGATTCAAAAGTGTACTTGGTTACCCACTTGAATAAAGATATTTTGAGTTTGAGTTTGAGTTTGAATTGTTTGGTACTACGAGGTGTAATTTTTTTTTGCGTAATTGTTAATTATTGATATTAGCTTTGTAGAAGAAGAGTTTATCGTAATAATGTAAAAAATACTTAAATTTAAAAGACAATGTGTCATATGTGTCAAGACAAGCGTAGTAAACCAAGGATCCAAATATGTGTACATACGTAATATATTAACAGTTATAATTCATGAGCAGTGTTGGCCTAGTGGCTTCAGCGTGGGATCCTAATGTCGCAGGTTCGAAACGCCTGTGCACCAAAGGAAATCGTACCCTCACTCACTCGTACGCTGAAGGAAAACATTAGGAAACCGGTCATGCCATTGCAAAAAGGCACTAAAGACTGATAACCTACTTCCGTGTTTAAAAAAAATCTCCAAACAGTTATAGGCACTGGTTTTTTGAAGTTATACTTCTTTTGGCGCGTTAGGAAAAATGATGAGAGTAAATTTTCTATTGTTAGTGTCGTTTTTTCTACAATGAGGCGAAGATAAAAATATTGAAAAGATTTTTATCTTGTTACGCCAAAAAGTATAACTTCTAACGCGTAAGTACACCCACGTTTTTTTTTAATAATTTACAATTACTGTATATGCAAATCTTATGAAGCTTATTTTACTAATTGTAAGAGTGTACTACAGATTTTTGAATTGCCAACCCTTTAGGTGTATATGAAGCTTAGTCATAAAGAAAATGCCGACGCAAAGTGCTCTGAAAATATGACTAAAACTAAACATATTTCACGGTTACTGAAATATTCACGATCTTAAAAGGGACCTAATCTTGGTGTTACGAGAAAATTCTCTAGGAATAAAGGAAAATATAATAAATCAGTGGCACTACAACATCCGTTACGACAGTTTCTTGATCAGATAGCATCTACATTTATTATTATTAGTAATTCATCATTAGTTTGTTGCCAGGTGGGAAAACGAAAAACTTATTTATTTATTTATAAGTCCTAAAACAACATGTAATACAATCAATTATATTAACACACAATTATATTAGAACATAAAAATTTCACTAGAGTTATCTAACAATACTCAAAAGTCATAAATCATTTTTATTCATGTAGGTAACACAATGTACACTTATGAACGTCAAAAAAGAAATATACATTAAATGCTTTTAATTTTACATTACCTGCCAGTTCTCAAATCAAGGGCGTAGAACGGAAGAGAAAAACTGGCAATAAACTCTCCACCACTCTTTTTAATCGCCAAGTTTTTTTTTCTTCGACGGATTGCACTTCGGGAGTGCGGTAGAAGTGAAAATTTTATAAGGTTGTGCATTTTTGATATTTTTGAATGGTTAGGGAAAAAATCGAACCTGGAGTCCTACCGTGATCTTTTATAGCGTGTCAAGAAGAGCACCATGATCTTTCGATGATGCGTGTCCACTCTCTTCTTTCTACTGTTACATAACAGTCATTGGTCCTATCTGTCGTATGAGAGTTATGGAATAGAGAGTTTACTTCCGGCTAAATATTCTATTTAATATTCTTTTATTATATATAATTATGAAGTTGGTATGGTTGGTCTGTATAATAAAGTGTTTATCGCGGTATAAAACTTCCTTTCTAAGTATTGATAAGTTATAAGCTTAAGCGATATAACGAATCATGTCAATAAAATACTGAACGAAGTTGAAGAGGAAGAACTATTAAGCAAGTTCTCAATTTAAACCATTTACTCTCAAATTTCTCTCTTTTTTTTCGTGCTTACATTGCGACGGAAAGAGTCAAAATTGTAAAAATTAAAAATTAAAAGACTTTTCTTTATTACTCCATCATCATAATTATTCATTTAGTAATTTCCAAAAACATACTTAGAAATATTTGTTTAAATTTAGAAACATGTTTATGCTTCTATATTCATTATTCTTATTACTTCAGGAGGAGAGATTTGTGTTTTTCTTAACGCAGCGAATAAATAAAATAATACTTGTTTAAAAGCGTGCAGCTACGGTAGCAGTGACGTGCGGTGTGTGGTGCGGTCAGTGACCTGTGGCAAATGCCCTGACCGCTCTCCCCGCATATGCATCACACTATTTAATTCGAAACGACCATTATAGTTATAATGGTTAATAATGGCTAGATAGTTATCTAGTGCACAATTTTTATACATTATCCTTGAGTAAAATATCCTTCTCTCTCCCTCTCCTAAAAATCCTTGCTGTAATTGTTTCCAAAATATTTTTAAAAACCTCCAGCCATGCGAAGCCACTCGCTGGACTTATAACTTATAGTACCGACTTTAATACAAAGCTCAAATATCTTATAACTTAAACCATTAACCACAGTCTATTAAAATTTTACACCGCCATAATGTGGTTGCTTTCATCTTACGACTCACTATATCAAAAAGGATTAGTACTTATTTGTTACGATAACAACGTATCAAGAAACTTTTAACAAGTAATAAATTCTCTGTAATATAGATATATATATATATATACAATTTGTACTATGATAATCTCTATAATGTAGCATTTTTTTTTAAATAAATGATTATTTTTATGAGGTTACTAATTCGATGTTTTATTTGTGTTCAAGCATCTGCTACTTCTGTTCTGGATGATCGAGGTGTCAAGTGATTCGGATTTGCACCGAATAGGTACGATAGAAATGGTTTGTGATGTAATTAGAGATATTGTTATATAATACTTTTTAGTGCATCTGGCTACAGCCCCATATGGTTCTTGGCAGATTGCATACATGTCAAAGATTTTTGGGTCTAAGATATGCCGGGTTTCTCATCTTCACCGCGTGATCAATCGCGCATTTCAAAGGAAAAAGCCATTTGTGAATACACTACCTTAGATTGAGAACCGCATATTAAACTTTTTCACTACTCTTCTCGTTTATAAATAATAATCATTAACATTATGATACATTATCCTGTTATGGTTGGCTAGCTGGTTCCAAAAAGTGATAGTATGTATGCCGTATATTGGTAATTAATACAAAAAAATTGCACTATAAACAGTTGTATGTATGCACTTAAGATAAAGGAAGTACCTTTTAGTATTCTACAAAGTACATTTGCATAACTGTAACATTAAAACTTTTATCTTAAAACTGGGATTTATGGAGCTGTTGGGAGAAAATAAACAATAATTTTATACGGTCTTTGAGTGTACTCTGTAACCTTCAAAAGTAATATATATGTAATATGTATGTTATAAGACAATAGACAAACTGTACAAGGTATTAGATAAACTGTACCAGATATTATAAAGGGTTTTTCAACAAGAACTTTGTTTTCTAAAACAAAATAAAACAAAGAATTTAGAGGAAAATGAATAAAATTTTTATTGTATTACAAAGAGAAAAGTTTGGCAATTATGAATGAAAAATGATATCTGGCAAATGTCCACCACGACCACGCTGACAGATGTTGATTCTTTCATCAAAATTTTTAATCACTTTTTGGCAAAATGGAGGGTCTATTTCGTTAATGACATCACGGATTTTGAGTTTTAAGGCTGCAATCGATTCGATTGGCTCCGTATAGACTCTGTCTTTAACATAGCCCCACAAAAAATAATCCAGTGGTGTTAAATCACACGATCTGGCTGAAATTTGGTTTGCAATAAATTGATCGTTTCATTGGCTGTGTGACATGTGGCACCGTCCTGTTGAAACCACATTTCAGTGATATCCATGTCATCAATAATAGGCCAAAATTTAGTGGTTAACATCTCGCGATACCGTGATCCATTGACTGTTACCGCATTTCCAGCCTCATCTTCGAAAAAAAAACGGCCCAATCACGCCTCCAGACCACATAGTGCACCACACAGTAACACGTTGAGTATGCAAAGCCTTCTCAATAATTGCTTTAGGATTTTCAGAAGCCCAAATGCGACAATTTTGCTTGTTGACGTACCCTGTCAAATGAAAATGGGCTTCGTCTGAAAAAATGTTTTTTTCAGAAAAACCAGCAGGTTGTTCCTGAATGAACTGAGCGAATCTGCGGCGATTTGAATGGTCGATCAGCTTTAATTCCTGCACCAGTTGAATCTTGTAAGGCTTCAAAGCCAAATCCTTTCGCAAAATTCGCCATGTTGTGCTTTTGGATAACCCCAATTGTTGAGAACGTCGTGAAATTGACAAATTTTGATCTTCTTCAACACTGTGGCTCACGGCGGCGATGTTTTCTGTTGAACGACCCGGTCGAACACGTGTTGGTGTTGGCACATTTTGTACCGAGCCTGTCGACTCAAATTTCGCGACCAAATTCTTAACAGCGGTCTCAGAAGGACGATTATGCTGGCCGAAAATATCACGAATTTTACGAAATGTAACTTTAACAGAACCACCATTTTTATAGTGGATTTGAATTATTTTAATGCGATTTTCGAGCGAAATTGAATTCATTGTAATAATTGCCAAAGCACCTGCTACGAATACCGCCAAAAACTAAATGTCAAAACTATCACGTTCTCGGTGTTGCCACAATTGAAAAACAAACTTCTTGTTGAAATACCCTTTACAACTGTACAATATATTAGATAAAATGTACAAGTACCATAATATCAAATATATTTATAGTTATATCCCCTCGTCCCTATTTATCTGTGTTCTTTTGTTAAACTGTTTGATCTAAAGTACACATTCGTCTCATTCTGTCAAATTGTTTACGTTGTTATGAATAGAAGACGATGTTTTTGGTAATGTTTTCGTTGAAGTAACATGACCTTGGATTTTATGTCTAGCCTAAAGACTAAAAGCTCTGTCTAGTCTGAAGCTTTAGTCGGGAGTATATACTTGCAGTTCAGGCCATTTTCTACCCCTATAACTTCGTTATGGATAAAATTAGTAGCCTGAGTTTTCCGGAAATTTTCAACAGTGAATGTATAAACACGGTACATTAAAAATTTCATTTAATTGAAATTTTTCTATAGAAGCCCTGCGATGCGAGACTTGTTTTTTTTGTACGTTATGTTTTTTATGGCAATACCAATCACAAGTGAACGTTTCGTCTTGTGTCACCCCTACACAAGACGAAACGTTCAACTTGAACACCCGCACGTGGCGCTGGCGTGTAAACAATAGCTCCGTGTATTTTATTGTTTACTAATAGTTTAATCGCGTTATTTCAAATAAAAAGTAACTCAGTGAGGTTTCTTAAAGTTATCTTTGTGGTGGTAGTGTTATACAAGTCTTTTTTTTATGAAACAGTGACAATAATAACAATAAATTTTTTTGGCCCTAACATTTCATATAAAATTATATTTTTGCTTGGAAATACAATTTCCACTCAATCTACAAACTTATAATGTGACAAACTTACCAGTAAAGTGCTATAAACTAGTGACCGATGATAAAAGTGAAGAAACGTATAAATTAAGTGAATCATTTGTTCTCCAAGGTGACCCACCTCAATTGAATTGTAACGGATTTTCTAAGCAATCTATACAAATTGAAATATATGGCTTAATTTCACAATATTTGTAATAGTCCAGTTGGCTAATTGTGTTATCTACTTGTCAAGAAACTAACATATAGTTTGAAACGTCCCGGTTCAAATCACGACGGCTATAAAATTGTTCGTCTTAACTATTTATTTATTTTATTTTATTTTTTTTTTTTTTTATTTTTTCTCACAATGGAGGATGCCTACGTTACAATAAGAAGAAAAAAGGGAAGATCCATTGAATCCCTTAACATTTCATCTACCTCAACTCAATCGAACTATGACTGTTATGAAGTTAGAAGCTTACCCGACATTTCTACAAGAAATGTATACGAATATTCCGAATTATTGGAACAAATAAATAAATTAAAATTAGAATTGGATTTAGCGCACCAAAGAATTGGAAACCTATCACTGGAAAATTCCATGAAAAATATTGTAAAAATAATTTCAAAACAAAAAGAAACCATAAATAATCTTAAAAAGAAATATTCTACACCTTACAATATTACTACTCCCAACACATTGTCAGGAAGCAAAAAACAGAGGAAAAAACAAGGTAGGAAATTAAAGAAGAAACAAAAATTAAATGCAAGTTGTGGCAACTTGGAATTATTAGAAACCTCGATGGAGGTTCTTAACGCTGATTCTAGGAGCAATTTTATAAAACCTAAAGAATGTTTACCGTCCTCGAGAGATGGCGCTAGCTATCCAATAGCTGACCAACTGCCTAACACAAAATTCAAGATACATATAATAGGCAGTCAACAATGCCGAGGACTTGCCTCGGAGCTTATACGATCGAGATTTAATACACAATACGGACGCTTTGAAATTAACTCCATCATTAAACCCAATGCAAAAACGTGTGATCTCTTAAGTACAGTTGACGGTTTGGAGGACTGTGTGGGAAATTACCTGGTACTATGCCTAGGTGAAAATGATACCAATCCATACCAAATATTTATAGAACTATGCGCTTTACTAAAAATTATCAAAAACAGCAAAATAATTTTATTAAATGTCTGTACTAATAGATTTCTTAATGAAAAATTACTTAATAATATGTTGAAAATGATTTGTAATAGTTCTAAAAATTGTTCATATTTAGATATTAAACGTGGTACTTATAAAAGGCAATATCTGACAAGTGTATGTAAAAAGTTAAACTATATATTTGACTATGATTACTATACCAAAAATTTTTTGACTTTCAAGAAAAAAAATGTAAAAAAACTATATAATCGTGGCGACGTTCCTAGAAAGGGTACCATACCGTACTATTTTCCCGTGATAAGACCTAGCCAGAACTCACATGTAAACAATAGAGATTTTTTAATGAAGACTCAAGTTCCTCACGAAATGACCTAATAAGCAGCTTTTACTTATTACACCAAAATATAGCAGGACTTCTTAACAAACTAGATTCTATTGAACTAAATCTTAGCGAAATCAGGTACACTAAAAATACTACTCCTAAAATTTTATGTTTTTCTGAAACTTTTGTAAGAAGAGGCGATGAAAGTAACATGAATCTGAAGAATTTTAAATTAGCCTCATCGTTTAGTCGGCTAAATAAAAAGCGTGGCGGGGTATGTATTTTCATAGATAAATCTCTCGATATGTTGCCGCTTAGCTGTTGCAACGACATATCAATAGAAAAAACATTTGAATGTTGTGGCACAATAGTACCCGCAATTCAATGCATAATAATTTGTATTTACAGAACGCCCGATTCTGACGTTTATAGCTTTTTTAATATATTTCAAACCCTTTTGCATAAATTTAAAAATAAAAAACAGCGAATTATTTTATGTGGTGACATGAATATAGACATTTTAAAGATAAACAATATAACTATGAATTATAATGACATTCTATTAAATTATAACTTAGAACACTTTATTAACGAACCAACTAGAAATTTATCTTGTATTGACCATATATTGAGTAATATTAAGGGTGCTAAAGGCGAAACACTCCGTTTATATATGTCAGATCATGATACGTGCCAAATTTTAAGGTTTCCCTTCACAAAAACAAAACCAATTAACTTAAAGTGGTGTATATTTAGAAGAGATTACTGCTCTGAAAATATGGAAAAGTTTCGGGAATGCCTTTCAAATTTGTCCTGGAGCGAGGTATATGAAGAAAGTTCTTGCGATAAAGCTTTCCAAATTTTCCATGACAATTTATCATTATTTTTTTATCTCTGCTTTCCAGTTATTAAAGTTAATGTTAACAATAAAATGACAAAACCCAAGTGGATCACACCAGGGCTTAGAATCTCTAGTAGGCGTAAGAGACAACTTACTTTTAAATATTTTAAAACGAAAACTAATGAAAATAAACAAGCATACAAAAAATATGACAATTATCTTAAAAAATGCGTTGTAGCATCCAAAAAATACACACATTTCACGTATCTAAAAAACGCAAAAAATAAATCTCGTGCAACTTGGCATATAATAAAAGACCAACTAGACCAGAATCGAAGTCCTATAGTTGCTAATAAAATCTTAAATGATAATAATCAATTGATATCTAATCCAAATGAAATAGCGAATTTATTTAACAACTATTACATAAATAATAAAACAATTAAGAAACCTAGCACTAATCTTCAAAACGTTCATTCTGTAAACCCATCCTTATTTCTAACTCCTTGTTCATGTGACGAAGTTTTCAAAGCTATAAATAATCTTAATAATACTAAAGCGGCAGGTTATGACGGAATAACAACAGAAGTCTTAAAATTCTCCTCACAACATCTAGCAAGTATCCTTACCCATCTCATAAATTTATCTTTCACACAGGGTATTTTTCCCAGTTCTTTAAAATTATCAATAGTTAAACCTATGTTTAAAAAGGGTAATACAGAGGATATTAGAAACTACAGACCTATAACTTTAATACCAACTTTAGCTAAAGTGTTGGAAAAACTTATGCACAATAGGTTGAGCTCTTTTTTAGGCAAATTCAGTGTTATAAATGAGGAACAGTACGGTTTTCAAAGAGGTAAAAATACTACCCTAGCAGCTTTCTCCTTAGTTAAGGCAATTGTAGAACATATCGATAGGCGCAAACAGGTATCTGTAGTTTTTTTTGACATGAGCCAAGCATTTGATTGCGTAGACTACAACATTCTTCTTCAAAAGTGTAGACTTTACGGAATCCGAGGATTGCCTTTAAATTGGCTTGAAAGTTACCTAACCGGTCGTAAACAATATGTTGAAATCACACATACTTCCTCTCCTAAACATATTGAAAGGAGGTACAAGTCTGTGGCTATAGATTGCAATAAAGGCGTTCCTCAAGGGAGCATACTGGGCCCATTACTGTTTCTTCTGTACATTAACGATCTACCGAATTTGGTTAGTAATAAATGCATTCTTTATGCGGATGATATCTCAGTGGTCGTGTCGAATGATACTACGCGTAACCACGAATCATTATTGAATGAAACAGTAAGAAATGTCACGGAATGGTTGGAAATTAATAATTTAAGTGTAAATGTAAAAAAAACCAACTTTATACAATTTCGGAATTATAATAATTGCAGACCCAATAACCTCAAAATCAATTATAAAAACGAGTCAATTGAAGAAGCTATATCAACCAAGTTTCTAGGCTTAACACTAGACCAAAATCTTAATTGGAAACAACACATTTTAACGATATGCACGCGCCTAAATAAATTTGTTTTTGCTTTGAGTCGAACTCGCAAAGTGGCTTCAAAACACGCAGCAATTATTGCTTATCACGGCTATGTGGCCTCAGTTTTGCGCTATGGTATCCTTTTATGGGGAAATTCGGTAGATGTGAGTAAAGTTTTTATTACTCAGAAAAAATGTATTAGGGCTATCATGGGCGTTGGACCCCTTATAAGTTGTAGACCAATTTTCCACGAACTGGGTATTCTGACAGTACCAAGTCTGTATATCTATGAAGCAGTGATGACTGTCAAGAAGCATCCACAATTCTTTAAAACTTACAAAGAAACTTGCTTTTATATACCAAGGGATCCAACACGGCTGCGGGTGCCTGCATGTTGCACCGCGCTATACTCGAAGAATTGTTACGCCATGGCTGTGAGAATATTTAATCACCTTCCTAAAAATTATAGATCACTGCCATGTAATGTTTTCAAGGGGAAGGTGATTAGATTTTTAAAGTCAAGGTGCTTTTACAGCGTAACCGAGTATTTAGAATATAAGTTTAACAATTACTCATAAATGACTTCTTATTATGACATTTGCATGCCTGTTATTGTATGGCTGATTGTGCGGACTTTTCTTGTTGTTGTTTTTATTTTATTTTGTACCACTATCATTGCAAATAAAGGATTTATTTATTTATTTATTTATTTACAATCTGTGGCTACAAACAGCTTAGTAGCAAAACCCTGCATCGCGCTAAGAAGGTTAATCCGATAAAAAATATACAAAATTCTGGACCTTACCAGTGGGGCCTACGGACCAGTCAGTGATGAGACTGGTTGAGGATCCTCCCTTTATCTGAGCAGAAGAAGAGAAGAGAAGAGCAGACACTTGCTTCCTCCACAGTCCATACGTATTTAGTTTTTGTTATCCCCAGGATTTAATATCACTACAGAGACAACCCAAGTCAACAATATGTGATCATTATTTCCGTTCTCGATATATTAATACGTAAAAACTTTGTAGTTCTTTTTAAAAAATCGTACAATTTTGTTTAAAATAAATTTAAACATTTTTTTTTAGAACGGGGCAAACGGGCAGGAGGCTCACCTGATACCGCTGCCCATGGACACTCTCAATGCCAGAGGGCTCGCAAGTGCGTTGCCGGCCTTTTAAGAATTGGTAATGCATTAGTACTTGAAAGAGACATTGATAGATGCCTTTTACAATACAATTTAAAATATTTTAATCACCTAAAAAGTTTAAACTTAAATTTCAAATTAAAAATGGTCAAATATCCGACCTAGTTTCCTAAGCGAATATCTTACACTTTATTCTATTCCAACTAAAAATTTCCGCCAATTACCCGAAGTTTTAGATTCTCGTAGAGTCGAGGTGACGGAAACGAGCAATTTACGGTCGCTAAAACGTTATCTTCGTGCCCAGCCAATCTGGAATGTTCTAGACGGAAAAATATGGCCTAGGCATGCATATTAGTTGCACATCGATTATAATCCCATTATCCATGTTTCTTTTTCCTTAAATTTTATAAAGTATAGTAGTTTAGGTGGTGGTGAACCGTTTCGGGAACAACGACAGAAGCGGGCAGTAACTGTCTTTTATAATAAAACAAAAAATAAATCAAAGGCACTACCTTTTTAGGTCTGGGCCTCAGATTTCTGTATCTATCTCATGATCATTTTTAAATCTAGTAGGCAAGTGGGTGATCACTCCAGTGCCTGACACACGCCGTTGACTTTTAGGGTCTAAGACAAGCCGGTTTCCTCACGATGTTTTCCTTCATCGTTCGAGCGAATGTTAAATGCGCACATGAAAAAAAACATTCGTGCACAGCCGGGCCTCGAACCTACGACATCAGGGGTGAGAGTCGCACGCTGAAGCCACTAAGCCAACTCTGTTCATGCTAATACGTACTGATTTTATAAAAACGGTGGAATAAATCTCATTTATACTAAATTTACCACTTATACTAATGTCACAAGTAGCCAAAATACGGCTGATAAGATATACAAAAAGCCTCAATATTTGTTACGGAACGTAAATTAAACATAATCCGCCAACTGGAACAAAAACTTATCCGGAAATCAAAAGCAGGACTAAACGCCTTAGGTTAATATTTGCATACGAATTTCCGAGTTTTCCGACAATTTTCCTGAAAGGTTTGACGAAGTTTTCTACGGATTTTGCCAAAAAACTTCAAAATAGCCTGTCTTTTGAATGTATAGAAATTTTGCACGCGATCAATTTTCTTTTTATTCTATCTAATCGATTTCCTCAATGAGAAATCCACGTACATAACTACATAAGTTCTTTTTAAAAACAATATAGTAAAAAATATAATGTTAAGTATTTATTAGGCTATATACATAATCACTCCCATTGAAGGAACTGGAACATACAAAAAACTACGCGAACATCCTTCGAGTTTTTTCAAGTCAATAAAATTACCAAAGAAACAGACACAGGAATGTATGTTTAGAAGATTAGTCCTGATATTGAGTGGTACCGCCCCGCCGCCTATATACTCGTAAACTCTGAATGCCAGAGAATTAATTAATAATTGGTACGCTCTTTTCTTGAAAGTCCCTATGTCAAATCGGTTAGGAAATACTTCTGTGGGCAGCTGTTTTTCACATAGTGATGGTGCGCGGCAAAAACTGCCTTATTGTGGAACGACGGACGTCGAGGTGATACAGGTGGAATTTCGTATTCTACCTCGACGTCTAATAATGTAACTCAGCTGCATTAATCCGAACAACTCCTCGGAACCCTTTCAATGGTAAATGCGGTAGAAGCTGCAGCGTGACTCTACATCTCTACGCAACGCCAAGTAAAAGTTGTATGTAGTTTTCTGGTAAAAAAGTACCAAACATACAACCAAACTTGCCGGTTTGTAATATTGCTGTCACTGTTTTGAAAAGCAATTCAATTCTAAAACAGGCACAAACGGTGTCACGCCAAAGAGATTATTATAAAATATTGCCATACTAAAACGGGTGGCTTGAAAACCATATTAACATTCGCCTCGCATTTTGAAAGCATCGTGTTCTCAAGTAGAAAGCTCGATAAGAGCTTCCAGATCAATGACATAAAACATATAATGAATGTTTACTAAATTTACACGTGTTTTGTCAATTTCAACACATGGTACATGAGGAATCATCTAGTGCAGTGTCTCCCAATTTGAGGCCCACGCCCCACAAGGGGAGGGCAATCGAAATCAGCTGGATATAATAGGAGTCTATATGCAGTAGTGTGTACGGTGTGTGTATTTCGAAGTCACTGATTAAGCTAATTAAGTAGTCACGATTTGAAATAAATTCGTAATTTTTTTTATTTAATGAAAATAAATGTTTATTCAATTTATGTCGACTATTAAAAGTAAGTAGACTATTTAAGTCATCGTTATCTGAAAAAAAACGTAATATTTTAATTTATAACGTATATAATGTCGATGTTTCACATCTGCCAGGCGTCACGTGACGGCTCACATTTCTTTTCATTATGTTTTGAAAATTTACTTATTGTTTCTTTAACAATTTCCTAGTGACTTCTTCGTAAAACCTATCATTTAAATTTCTTAAGTGAATAATTAAATTTTTCCATATATATAGATTATGTATACGTACATAGGGGGGGGGCATAAGAATTTTAGGTAGGCTAAGGTGGAGCATGGCACAAAAAAGGTTGGGAAACACTGATCTAGTGTAAATTTTACGGACATAAACCAAAATAAAATTAGTAATAATATAAAATTGCGAGCAAAAGCATCGCGTCACATTGAGTGCTAATATATAAAATTGAAGATTTTTATGACAACAATCGTGTCATAGTGTTTGAAACACTCATCGGAAGCGGATTGACTGATTTTTACAATTTTGATCTCTAGTACCTCAAGAGCTGGCCGTTAATAATGGTATCCATTATTTTGGAGAACAAGAAGGTTATAGCTATTGGCGATTGTTGGACGGATTAGAGCGATCGTCTTTTTAGGAATCGAATGTATTGCAGCGGTCTTCCAGCAGTTTGGGTCAGAGTACAGTTACCGAAAAAGGCACTGAAGCCAACCCAGCTGCACGTACGCAGCACAATCGGGTACTTATGAATGTCCAAAGAAGATAGAGTATAGCGGACAGCACCTTGCCAGAATATAATTTCCAGCTTCGAAGAATCACACCGCGACATGGTCGGCGATGTCTTGGTCATCCAAACTCGAATTGGACACGTTTATTTTTTGATAAATGAAACTGTTAGAATGTACGGGGATGTTTTATAAAGAATATTTGGTGAATTCTATTTATTATAATAACAAGTACAAAATTTGGTGCGAAAATAATATAAGTAATAAAACGACCTCTCGTGATAAAATTAGGAACTGAAAATTATTTGCGTTCCAAAAACATATTCTACAGAAACTATGACATGCTGTCCATCTTAATTCCACTTTCTGAGCTGTTTATAACTAAAATGTGTCCCTGTTTGCTCATTTAGAACTACAAATTTTTACGTATAATCTTTTAAATTGGCATATTCAATGTAAAAATAAACAACCTTTTTTCGTTTCTTATACAAATAGAGGCCAATTCGGTGATTTTATTTCTATTTTTTATGTGAATAATTGTTAATAATTTGTTACAAACTATAATAAATATATTACATACAAGAAGCATGAAGCATGATAGCCTTCCAAAACAAACTCGCAACTATAAGCTATCGACTCCAAGGAAACCTCGTTGTCTGAATTCTCAACTGCATCTAACCACTGAAATATTTCCGAAACAATTCGACTTAGGGTCCTTCAAGAAAAGAGCGTACCAATTCTTAATTCTCTGACATTAGGAGTGTCCATGGGCGGTGGTATGACGTAACATCAGATGAGCCTACATATAATAAATGAGCTTTACAAGGTAGATTAACGATATTGTTCATAAAGGTTATTAAACGAAACCAATTATTTACATATTGAACAAGTATTACGAGAGTTCAATCGAAATTCAATCTTGCCTCACACGTTCCTGCTATTATTAAATTGATTTAATCAACACGATTGTACGGGTTTCGCAATATACTTGAACTATTTAAATCATAGTTCGGTTGATCGTGGGTAGTGTGCTTTTTACCTCAAAACATGAGGTCTCTGGTGCCAAATGAGGCACAAAAATTAAATTTTCATCAAAACGTGACTTAGAAAAATCAAGTCTCGCATCGCGCAAAGTTGTGAGATCCATGTAATACCAAGTCGGTCAATTTATTCACTCCCTACGTTAGGGACCTTCTGTCTTAAGTTATTACGTAATTAGCTATTAATATCTTATAGTGAGCATTTAAATATAACACATCTTTTATGTTTTTAATCTAATATATAAAATTCTCGTGTCGCGGTGTTTGTGGTTAAACTCCTCCGAAACGGCTCGACCTATTCTCATGAAATTTTGTGTGCTTATTGGGTATGTGACAATCGGACAACATCTATTTTTCATCCCCCTAAATGTTAAGGGTAGTCCACCCCTACATTTTTTTTATTTTTATTTTTAGATATTTTTTCTGTTTTTATTTTTTTTAAGATACAGAATTAAAAAACACATACAACCCCTAACTTTCACCCCTCTACGATCAACCCCTATTTTTTTTATTATAAATGATATACATGGCAAAACGACGTTTGCCCGGTCAGCTAGTAATATATTATATTACTTGAGATACATTGTATTATCACATGTATTAGCCAAGTCAATTTTAACTGCAAATTAAGACATTTTACTAGTTATCATTCTTCGACTACTGGTTCTAATTGAATGAAATTATACCGTGTTTGTACAATTCCTGCTTGGTAACTGAAAATTCAAGTTTCCAATTTAATCCTCAACGAAGTTATAGAGGGTCAAAAATGGCCTGTAATGTTTCGAGAAAAGGATAGTATCGCCGTGCCGCTTTGCGGGCGTACTGTCGAGCTCCAAGCTTTTTAGCTGGCCGGTTGGTCATTTCAACCCTGAATATGCAATGAATATTTTTTACTAGGTGTCATTACCGAAAAGTTATCGTGAAGAAAATCTTGTTCTATCTTTAAAGAGCGAGTTAGCTTATTATGCCGAAGCCGCCTACAAATTATTTGAGGAAGTCTATTAAGTATAAGGGTGTGCAATTATTTAATAAATTACCGTCTAAAATTCGTGATTAGCGCGTTTAAGCAATCCAAAAGGGCATTAACACCAGAATGAGCCTAGTAGATTTAAAATTAGGACGGCTGATGGCGACGTGTATCTCGTGATATATTAAGTTTCTCATCTAAATAAAAATATATTTTTTTGTAATGAGAAATAAAGCTTTTTAAACATTTAAAATCATAAATGTATGCCTACATCTGCGTTGTGATAAATCAACATAAATTAACAGAATATTTGGTTAAGTACAAAATAAAACCCCCATCAGTCAAATGGGAGAGTGACAGGTGGATGGTGGTAAGGGTTAGTTCGCGATTGCTTGAATATTATACGATTTAATCATAAACACTGATATAACTTTATTTAAACCGCCTTAAAAAAATTACAGAAAGAGTAAGAGCACTTTATAGAAAGGAAATAAAATAAATCAGTGGCGCAACAACCTCTTTAGGTCTTAGCCTCAGATTTCTGAATCTGTTTCATGATTATTTTTTAAATCTAATAGGCAAGTAGGTGATCAGCCTCCAGTGCCTGACACACGCCGTCGACTTTTTGTGTCTAAGACATGTCGGTTTCCTCACGATGTTTTCCTTCACTGTTCGAGCGAATGTTAAATGCTCACATAGAAAGAAAGCCCATTGGTGCACAGGGGAACCTACGACCGCTGGTATGAGAGTCGCACGCTTAAGCCACTAGGCCAACACTGGAATTCAAAAACATTACACTAACAAAACATTACACACGAACTTACGAAGGCTCGACGCTAACCAGATCCATGCAACTTCCTCACAATCAACTGCCCGCATGTTATACACAACTGCCCGCACACACAACTCATGATTCTTTATATTGAAGAAGTCGCATGGGTCCGCCAAGCATCCGCGAATATACACTGTAAATAAAATTATGTAGGAACAAAGAAAATAATAGTAGCAAGTAATTAACACAGCAAGGATTCTAAAACGACTCGGCGATAGGTGTCTCGCGGAAAATTTCCAATGAGTTTTCATCACAGTTTTATTGTAAATTTAGTGTATTTATTGTAAATTGTAAATTTAGTGTATTTATTGTAAATTGTAAATTTAGTGTATTTATGTCTTATATGTGCTTTCTCGTTCAAACAGAATAAACTTTCGTTACGTCTACGCATTAACGTTATATTCTGAACACGATTGGACTATACAAAAACTTATGGTCATTAACAACCTTTTGTATCTAAGGTTTCTTGAAATACTTCCTTATTTATATATCTGAGCAAACGGAAAACGTAGTAAACCTGGCAAGCAAAATCTATTTCCCCAAAAACTACTTCGATTTTTAAATTGCTAACAGTGTAACCATTTGAAAATGGAATCTTTCGAGGAAATTTATATTTTAAGACTGAAATTTTCAAAGTGTACCTACTTAAAAATAGGTAGAACTACAATTAAATCGGTTTTCGAGTAAAATAAGTAAGTTGTTATATACATCTGTCAGTTGACCCGCTGTTAACCTCTTAGTTCTCTCTCTTGTTGGCAAGATTATTTAATAAAGTGGTAATCCTAGCATATTGTATTTTATAATGTCTAACATAAATATAATAACTGTCTTACTATATTTCAATCAAATTTATTAAAAAAAAATAAACAGCTAATCAAAAACATCCGCCATCTTGTCTGTCAATCAGCTCCATTTGTTTTTTGAGATCTGTTTAAACACCTCTCAACTGAATGACTTGAGATTGAGAGGTATTTATCGTTGAGTGAGTAGAAATGTTGAATTTACACAAGGTTCTCTGCACCCAAAAATTAGCCCAGAAGGACTATACATTCGAATCCTGGGATAACAGGGCCAGAATTTACTGTTTGGCGTAAAGTCAAAGCTAAATATAAATCATAATGTCAGTGTTTTATTCAACGACAAAGATTTCCATTAGATTTATTGTAGAACTCGTGAGCACTATTTATTTATTTATTTCGTACTCCTACGGCTTAAACATATATTATATAAAACAATTTTACTAAACATATAGCCAAGATGGAATGCATAATATAAACAAAAAGGTTCAAATATTACAGAAGGAAAACTATTAAAAAAATAAAAAATATTCAATACAATTAATAAGTAATACGTAATTCGGGTGTGTTGTGTGATGGTGTAAAAGTGTGGGTGTTTATGTGGGGTATGCTCATGATGCAGGTGATTTTGCGCTATGGATATTATTATTACTCCTTTTAAGCATATTCCGCGATAGCTTCAACAAGTCAAGGCTATATTGGTAGTTGTATGCCCAGGCTGCGCGATATAAAACTGTATAAAATAGCAGCGATACAAAGCAATATAAAAATATTTAGTTTTAACGATTATTATTTAATTTGTTGATGTTTATCGCTCCCACAGTTGAGTCATTATCTTCAATTTAATTTCAAATGTTACGTGTAATTTCCCGTGTTTAACTAAATACAATTTCCCAATGTTTCAATTGTTAAAAATAGGTAAATATGTTAAGAGGTAGTAATTTCGTTGTAGATTAATGGAACTTGAAATTCAATTCAAATTACAATCATTCAAGGTAGAGGAAGCAGTGGATATAGTTAATATTAGGAGATAATATGATATTAATAGTAGAAATTCTATTTTTTATTTTTACACAAACAACCAGTGGCGTTCTGTTTCATGAACATTTATCAATCTAATAGGCAAGTAGGTGATCAGCCTCCTGTGCTTGACATACGCCGTCAACTTCTTTGAGTCTAAGGCAAGCCGGTTTCCTCACGATGTTTTCCTTCGCCGTTCGAGCGAATGTTAATAGACAGAAAGTCCATTGGTGCACGGGATTGAACCTACGACCTCAAAGATGAGAGTCGCACGCTGAGGCTAACACTGCTGCTATTTTTTATACAGATACACATATAGTGAAGAATTTGTTGTATTATTTTTAATGTAATTTTGAAAACTACCAATCATATTTATTGTGAAATTAATAAGGTACAAGTAAGAAGTCAAATAAATTTTAACACTAAGGGTCTGTTCCACAATGTATGGATAAAGTACCAAATAGCTATGCATCACATAAATTATTTGAAAGATAAATTGTGCTATTTGACATTCATCGGACTCATAGCTTATGATAGACTTTATGTGACGAATAGCGCTATCTGACAGACGTGAAACGCAACAATAGTGTTTATCCTACCAATAAGTAATAAATAGCTAATTTGGAACTTATGTAGAACTTATCCGTACATTGTGAAACAGACCCTTAAAGAGATATTCAAGAACCCTTGGATATAGTATAAATGACTTTTATGTACCTGTATTAATTACATACATTATTTTGTTTTAGATTTGGGGAAGCTTTTTAGTAAAAAAATATTGTATCAGGGTTCCCAACTCTTCCATGTATACGTGACAACTGTTGTGTAACTGGCATAAAATACCATGGATTTTATCCAGTACTCATAGCATTAATCTATGCTTAGCAACGCGTCCAGCATATTTCTGGAGGATATCCAGCTCACATGCAGTTCTTAGCAAAAGACTCGCAATTTTTGCAACGGGATGGATCACAGAATATAATTGTGGAAGCTGAGAGGTGTGGCAGACCTGTTTGGACATTGTCAACTCACATCCGCATTGTAATAATGATTGCAATGGTAATGTAATTTTAATTTACAAAAAAATTATGGGCTTCTTATATTATTTTTAAACCGGTTACATCTTTTAAATATGGAATTGAAAATATTCAGAAAGCGTAATTCATAACGCTTAATAATGCCTTCAAAACGCAATGACGTTACAGTTCTAAAACTAAGTTCCTTTCTTTACCTTCTATCTCGTATTTGAATAATTTCTCTTATACATCCGATTTGTTGATTTTTAAAAAATATAAATCAATTAAGACTAACTACTATTATTGTTAATAAATTACTGAATACATAATTTTAAAATAAATAATTAGTACAATTTGCTTCATTAATATCAATGTAATTATGTATATATTATAAACCATTATACATAACATGTATAATACATAAAAAATCTATATAAAAAATGCAATTGCTCACCTAATACCACCAACGTTAAGTATAATCCTATTTTCGCCATCCATTTTATAAACATAAAAACCAACAAAAACACATCATTCACATAGTTCGCGAATACCGTACCGAAGACGCGTGCCCGCTCTCCGCAGCGGCTGATTCGGTACTGAAGCTGGGACGAGATGTAACCCCCCACCCCCACCTGTGGACGCACTGCAGTCACCCCTTGCTTAAATAAAGCCTTTTTAGTCCCTGAACAAACACTAAGTTTGTGGAAATTTCTTTATGCACCAATACATTCGAATATTCAAGCGTGAATTTTAAGCTTAAAATTCCCAGCCAATTAAATTTGTTTATAGAGCGATTAATGTTTTTAACGCTATACTTGTGTATGCATATAAAGTTGGCAGTATAAGCAATAAACTACAAGCTTCCACCTTTTCAGAATGCCAAATCATAAAATGACTGCTTCACGACTGATTTGAGACCGACCGCCGATGCGAAAACCGCTGTGTGAGTTCGAAAAGTGAGTTACAGAATCGCAGGGCAGATCTAAAAATATAAAACTGGCAACACTTGTTAGTAAAAATAAAACAAATACTGAGTTATAGCAATCTTCTATAATATATAATATATACGCATTTTTTATTGAATTGTTCCAATTAGCAGACCAGTGTTGGCCTAGTGGCCTTTGAACCCTGAGGTCGAGCGTTCGATTCACAACTGAACTAATTGAATTTTCTTTCTAAGTGTGCAATTGACAGTCGCTCGTAGCTACTGTGAAGAAAAATATCGTGATGAAGCCGGAAAATGATTAGACCCAAAACTGACGGCGTGTGAAAGCGAAATGGGGTGATCAATCACTTGAATATTTAAAAAAAGTTTTTTTGTTAAATACCTGCATTATATATAATATTAAACCCAGAAATGCGTGTTTTTTTTATACAGCACAAGCCCAAAAAGGGAAGTAATCTCAGCCCATGGACACCCATTTTAGTGGGTGCGTTGTCGGCCTTAAATGCGTCCTAAACCATTGAATCTATGTTGATGTAACTTTGTCTTTTTATTTTCAATATCTGATGTCAGTATTTTAAGTTAAAAAAGCATCATTAGTTTTTAGTTCTAATATTTGTAGACTCTTGTCAAATTAATATCCCTTGTAAAGTAAATAAAACAAGCTTATTTATACACCCTTATTTCATTTCGGCCAAACAATGCGCAGAGGCGATGAGAACTTGGAGAAACTGATCGTGGTTGGTGGCCGTTCACCAACCAGATGGACCGATCAAGTGAAAGACTCATCATCCTCAAAACTGTACAGTGTCATAAGAGACGCGCTGAACCGAAACCCGTGGAAGCAGTTAGTCCAGACGCTTTCTCGCTGACCACGAGGCTCAGACATGAGCTGCCGATTAAAGAGAGAGATTGACCAGTGCATTAAAAGTTATCCACTGTTTAAATTTTGCTTTAAATGATTCTCATTTGAAGAAGTTACAACCGTAGATGAATTTCTCATGTATTACAGTTGTTAATACATAACTATTTGTATTAAATTAACAACACGTAATTTAATACAAATAGTTTACTAAGTTCTAGACCCAGGGGTGAATTGCGAGCAAAGGCTTAAACCTTAGGGCATAGGCGAGACCTAATTCATTAAACTGAGAACTAAACGGACAAGCACCCATTTAAGTCCTATTAGTGTCTTTTTAGTATTTATAAATAAGACGAAAGTATTGATTATATTAAAATTTAATTAAAGGTAGCTTTGCACATAAAGTTTTGCCTCTATATTTTCATTTAGGGGCAGTTTTTAGTACCAACTGAATTAGGCTGTAGAACATCGAGCTACGAGAATTAATGTGAGTAGAACCGCAGAGCACAGCTAGTATAATATAAGTAAAGTTATGTTCCTGAAGCCTGTTTATTAAAACCATTTATTATTTAGAACAAATTAACGTATACGTGATAAACGGCTATTACCTAATAATTATGAGTAATGTACACCTCTTTGGATAATTGATAATTATGGTCCAATAAGGTATAAATATATTTTAGAAGATAATCTATATTAATATTATAAAGAGGAAACATTTGTGTTTTTGTATGACGTTTGTAATGTTTTCACACAAAAACTACTAAACCGATTTAAAAAATTCTTTCTCCATTAGAAAGCTGCATCTCTACTGACAAACTAAGTAAAATAAAACTTGATAACTAAAATATGTCTATAGTCCGACTTTGTAGACATTCCACTACCACGAGATCAGTACGCGAGAGAAACGCTAACTATTGTGCGTTGCTAATAATTTCCAATTAATATAATTAGTATTGGTTTTTTAATACTAACTTGTAGCTTTAGTCGCGTCAAACTTATATATTTGTAATTTATTCGTAATTTAAGTATTGTTTATATGTTGTTAAATGTATTTCTTCTTATTATTTTTCTTAGCACCAGTAAAGAATCTAGTTTTGCTTTTATTTTTCAACATTGTGTCTGAAGTGAGGAAACCGATCAGCCTTGCGATTCTGTAACTCACTTTTCGAACTCAGACAGCGGTTTTCACAGCGGCGGTCGCGCTCAAATCAGTCGTAAAGCAGTCATTTTATGATTTGGCATTCTGAGAAGGAGGGAGCTTGCAGTTTATTGTTTATCAGAATGCCAAATCGTAAAATGACTGCTGAAATCGTAAAGTGAGTTACAGAATCGCAAGGCAGACCTTAGTCCAACAGTCCTCAACAATGGGTCTTCTATACAATTGTACCGTATTCTAATATGCTCCGTACGAGCCTATCGAAAAGAGAAGAGAAATGGACAGGACACATTATGAGAGAAGATAAAGAAAAATGAACGAAGAAAGTAACGGAATGGCTTCCTCGCTATGACAAAAGAAGATGAAGAAGACAAATAAAAAGATGGTACGAGTAATATGATGTGCGAAGAGCAGCTGGCCCTATTTGGCTACGTAAAGCTAGAAACAGAGAAGAGTGGAAGCTCTTAGAGGAAGCCTATGTCCAAGGATAAGAAGAGAAATGAACCGGCTTGCCGATTAGCTATTAGTATTTATTTTTAGTTTTAATTTTTAGTACTTCACAATTTTATGTACTCGTATAAGTAATAACAGCAATAAAGGCTTTTATTATTATTATTATTATTATATCCATCTCGTTCCACCTGTTTTTGTCATACGCGATTCTGGTTTTAATAAATGACATATAGATTAGGTAAAAAATATTATGGATAGAAGATATATCACGATACTGTCAATGTTTGTTAAGATTCCTACTTATACTTTCCTCCAACTTTGATTTTGTTCCCTTTGGAGTAGAGACTCTTGGGCCGTGGGGTTCAAATGCACAGGCGATGGCAAGTTCGTGGATAGTACCAGTGACCCCAGAGCTGGTGCTTTCCTCGCTCAACGAATAAGTATAGCAATACAGCGAGGAAATGCTGCCAGCGTTAAAGGTGCCACAGGGACAAAACTAATGGTTTTTAATTATTATTACTATGTAGGTTAAGTTAATTGTAATTATATATTATGTATATGTATGTATATTTGTATATTTTTGTGTTGGAAATATTTGAAACGCATAAAATTAATCTTAAATATATGATTCGGTAAACTCGTATACCTTGAATTCATATCAGATGCAATGATAAGATTAGTTGCGAAATGATCTCACATTCTCGTCTCATATCTAGATTTCAATTTTTCTCCTACATATTATCTGTATAAACCATCCGTATAAAGGTGTATTCATAATGGTATATTTTATAGAACAGGGGGCAAGCGGGCAGGAGGCTCACCTGATGTTAAGGGATATGCCCATGTGAGTGTCCATGGGCATATTACTTAACATAAGGTAAGCCACCTGCCCATTTTCCTCTTATTACATAAAAAAATGGACACTCAATGCCAGAACGCGAGTGCGTTGCGGCCTTTTAAAAAATTGATTTTATTCTTATCTCTAAGTTCGTTTAGAATATCGGCTAACTACTAACTTAAGACTTGCTCGCATGGTGAAGCAAAACATGATGGGCAAACCGGCATGTCTTAGACCCAAAGAGTCGACGACGTGTCAGAAACAAAACTTATGAAAACGAAAGTGTTGCAGAAATCTTAGGCCGAAACTATGAGTTGTGGAGTTGTGGAATTGTAAAAATGTGATATTAGTATCACTGTTTACTGGCAATTAATACTGGTCTCATTTTTAATTATATTATACATTATCTAAATATTTCTTTCTTTTAATTAAATACCTGCCCTGCGATTCTGTAACTCTGCCCTGCATTCTGAAAAGGTGGGAGCTTGTACTTTATTGTTTATCAGAATGCCAAATCATAAAATGACTGCTTCACGACTGATTTGAGAGCGACCGCCGATGCGAAAACCGCTGTGTGAGTTCGAAAAGTGAGTTACAGAATCGCAGGGCTGTATTCGGTATTTTATAAGACCACTATTCTAACAATTTCCAACACACATACACTTACTAAACATCTCAAACAATATCTTGTTAACCTGTCCTATTCTGATACTGAAAATATTCTTATTGTACAAAAATAATTTAAATATAAATGTGTGAAATCATTATTATAATTTTTTTAAATACTGTTTTTTTTTTAAAGACAATTCACACCAGTTGACCTAGTCCCATGCTAAGCTGGTGAAGCTTGTGTTTTCATGTCAAAAGGAAGAGACTGGCTGCCCACAACACAGGGAATCCTAGTGTGGGGGGCCAGTGCACTTTACTTTATCTAAATATCTTGTATATCTTTATATATATAATTCTTCTGCGAGTGTGTATGTCACTGAACTTCTCTCAAACGACTGGACCGATTTTGATGAAATTTTTTGTGTGTGTTCAAGGGGATCTGGGAATGGTTTAGATTCACAAATCAGCCCGGCAGGTGGCGCTGCAGTCGGTACTTTCATACTTTAATATCCTAATAGCTTGAAATATCTTGCAGGACAACGTCTGTGGGGTCCACTAGTTATGTAATAAAGTTTTTCTTTCTTTTATTTCTTTCTTTCATGCACAGTATTTACAATATTCGTAACGTAAATAGCATTGAAAAATAAAAATTGATAATTAGAACAACTTTAAAAGGTTTGGTCCCTGTAGCAGTGTTTTTTATCTATATTGTTTTAAACATTTACCAATAGCATTTATATAAGAGAGTAAAAAATGTGTTAATTTTAAAGGAACAAATAGAAAAGACTATGTACGCATCCTAACATTCTTATCTTACAAATTGTATGTCATAAATCGTCAGTCAATATTAACACAGCTCACCGAAAACAATATGTTTGGGCACGTGTGTCTCTGCTTTCTTCTAATTTCTGCTGTCAGCGGCTACACTACATATCTGACGAAGAATTTCAAGGTCGGAATCGAGTATGAAGGTAGGTTAGTTATTATAATTTAAATCCTTTGACGGCTCATTGGTCTAGTGGTTAGTACCCCTGACTGCGAATCCATGGGTCCCGGGTTCGATCCCCGGCTGAGACAAACATCGATGTGATGAGCATTTGGAGTTGTGCTTAGGTCTTGGGTGTTTAAATATGTATTTATATGTCTATCTATCTAAAATATGTATGTATATCCGTTGCCTAGTACCCATAACGCAAGCTTCACCAGCTTAGCATGGGACTAGGTCAATTGGTGTGAATTGTCTAATCATATTAAAAAAAATATTATTTAAAAAAAATCCT
Source organism: Pieris napi (assembly GCF_905475465.1). Lineage (NCBI taxonomy): Eukaryota > Metazoa > Arthropoda > Insecta > Lepidoptera > Pieridae > Pieris > Pieris napi. Next base: position 998,866 of record NC_062255.1, read on the forward strand.
AAATTTAGACTGCATAATTACAGTAATTCTTTCCATAGACACGATTAGCTTGTAGTAGTTTAAATGATTATTAATTAACCTTATCTTTATTAATCAAAATTCTCTTTGAATTGTCTGGAAAAGATCGCCCGTTCGACGTAAGGCGATAAGGCTATCAAGGGCACCTACATTCCATTGTTTATTGTTGAGTGTGATTTTCAGGTTCTTTACCAATGAGCGGAGCTGCAGACAGACTGAAACATAGGAACAACTATGATCCATTCTTCGTCACCATCACAGCAACAGCTAAGGTATCACAAATGGTGCAATTACCGTGTAATGTTTTTGAATTGCAGTGTTGGCCTAGTGGCTTCAGCGTGCGACTCTCATCCCTGAGGTCGTAAGTTCGATCCCCGGCTGTGCACGAATGCACTTTCTTTCTATGTGCGCATTTAACATTCGCTCGAACGGTGAAAGAAAATATCGCGAGGAAATCGGCCTGCCTTATTACACATTTTTGTACCATATTCTTGCAATAAGACCCAAAAAGTCGACGGCGTGCGTCAGGCACTACAGGCAGGAGGCTGACCTACTTGCCTATTAGATTTACAAATGATCATGGGATAGATACAGAAATCTGAGGCCCAGACCTAAAAAGGTTGTAGCGCCACTGATTTTGTTTTATTGTTTTTGTATGTTTCCGTAGGCTTCGTTTGTCGCATTGTAAATTCTGAAGTATTCGTAACACGTAAAAATATGTAAAATCACGGGCTCAAGTATTATTTCATTAAGATAAACGCGCAACCCTTTTCAACAACCCTTTAACCCAAATAAATTATATTAAATTTCTTTTGAATTAATCTCGTTGACGTGTACAAACTGTTCAAACAATATTTGGGTCTTATGTTCTTATAACTGGCAATTTAAATAAAAAAAATCGGTTGTCTGTAAAGTCGGTTTACTGACGATAGTTGAACGTGACAACGTCATAAAAAAATATTGATGGGATGGTTGCATTTATCAAAAAAAAAATTAAATTAAATTTGTTTGATAGGTATTTTGTATGGATATAGAGAAGGAGGTAAATGGAAATCACAATTGAATTGATCAGGTTACATTTATTTGTACGCATAAATACAATTATGTCAATTTTAAATGGAACGCCTCAGAGCGAGGTAACGCCTCAGAGCGAGGTAACGCCGCATGAGTCATGTTTTTTCGTGCGTGCAGCCGGCTCCATCGAATTATAAGACGTTGTCACGTCAAAAACGAGAACGTGACCTTAACAACTCCATCCCATCAACGCAGTCTCAGTCTACCGATTTGGCCACCAACCAGGTTGTGAGTTCAGTGAGAACCTTAGGCTTCTATCATCCAACATTTGGTGCACATGTCCCCACCGCTTGAGCCCTTTGCATTTTATGAATTGCATGAATGTTGGTGATCTTAGTTTTCGCCCTGATGTGGTCACTTCGTATTTTGTGGATGATTTTTTGCTCCATTGCTCCTTGGGCACTAGTCACCTTCGACTTCACTCTTTCCGTAAAATATCAGTACACAACCAAAATAAAATTTATTTAAACCTCATCCATGAATTATGTGTAAACAAAAATTGGCGATTAAAAAGAGTGGCGGAGAGTTTATTGCCAGTTCTTCTCTTCCGTTCTACGCCCCAAATTTGAGAACTGGCAGTAAATGTAAAATTAAAAGCATTTAATGTATATTTCTTTTTGACGTTCATAAGTGTACATTGTGTTACCTATATGAATAAATGATTTTTTACTTTTGACTTAAAATACAACGCGATGCTCGTATCGATTTTATGATTCTCGGGCTAAATAAAACAAAGATAACGATAGTGTGGCAATAGTCTGAAATAGCCACAAATAGCATATCGAACCGCCGAGGAAAAATAGAACAGTTTCACGGTTAGTCTATGAGCCCAAATGAATCTACCAAGCGAAATTAGAGAATTATCACTAAATAAATTCAAAGCCCTCGTTAAACGTAAATTAATCAATAAAACTTTTTATAAATTTGACGAATAAATGATCCTAATCCTTGGAATTGATTTGCTCCAGCTCAAACAATTTGTATGACTCAAAACTTAGCGATTAAAAAGAGTGGCGGAAAGTTACTTGCCAGTTCTTCTTGCCCGCTCTACGTCCTTGACTTACGAACTGGTAGTAAATGTAAATTTACAAATGATTTAACTTTTTTTCTGACGTTCATAAGTGTACCTACTTGTTTATGTATATACATAAAGTAAGAGTTTGAGCTAAACTTCCTGTAGTATCTTAACTTCAGTCGGTAGCTCATATCTGCACCGTGGTCAGCGAGGAAACATCGGACGTGGCCTACCTGTTTCCACCAGTATCTATCAAGCGTATAGATACTTCTAGAGGTTTCTAGTAAGGGTATGATACAGTTTGAGAATTTAACTTCGGTCCATCTGGTTGATGAACGGCCACGAGATCTTTTGCCTTCTGTGTTACCACGATCAGTTTCCCTAAGTTCTCATCGCATTTGTATGTATGACCGAAATATGAGATAATTTCGTCGGCACATGGTAGCGGAGTTGAGTCAAGATCGATGCGTTGGTGCGCCTCGCAGTCCACGACATTCTTAACATTGAATTCTTTGCCTGTCTCGAGGATAGTTCACTCCATACAGGAAGATAGTGAATACAAGATCCTGTATCAATCTCATTATGGTTTTGATACCAATTCTTCTTTTCTGCCAGATGTTGCTTAAACATGTCATGGCATCTTGAGACGTGCCGATTCACCTTTTTATCTCCAGGATAGTTCTGTCGTTGTCAGATTAGATGCTTGCCTGCAAATATTGTAATGTTGCAATTTCTATCCCTCTACAGACAAGTAGGTGCCATCTGTGCCCTAACCCACAGCCTCGACATATATTCGGTTTCTTTATACTGTACGTGCCAATACAAATTTGTGTTCGCGGAGCCAAAGGAGTACACCTAATACTTAATTAAAGATTGTTCATCAGCTCCTGAACTATAGCGGAAGTGTTTCCACAAATGGCGGTAGTAATTGGTACTTTTCCCCAAATCGGGGCCGAAACTTCGTGTTTCATTAGAGTGCAAACATCCCTCTACATTCCCTAGCCACACCCTAATTACCTTTTACTATAGTGATTTTAAATATATATTCTGTCATTATTGTTAGTGTCTAAAAATGTCTATGATACTATATATATTTATATATTTAGTAAGGTTGCCTATTTTAAAGAAGTTGGCGTTGTTAGAACACTCGTAATACTGGCCGTGTCGTTGCGTCAACTTATTGTTAGAGTTTAAAACCAAAAACAAGTAATTTACGATTTGGATAATAACTTTAATGCCTTATTATTTATATAATTCATAACTTTTATATACACAATTTCTTCTAGTTTCTGTTCTAATCTTACGAGTTCCAAAACATTTTCGTGTACATTATACACCATGTATTGTATTTTGGTACTTATAAATAAACAATTTTAAAGTGGGTGCTTCTTTATATAGTTTTAAAGGCTCTGGTGAAAAAAAGATGAACTTTTTTATAGAACAGAGTCTGATCTGATATTAAGTGTTTGTTGCCCATAAATACTGGCTTGGCTTGTGCGTTTGCCAGAATTCTTCTTATGGCATAAATTTTGTTACCTACTTAATTTGATAAAACTTTTATTTTCAGAGTGGTTACGTAATATCCTATGTAGATGTGAGCGCCACCGTCGCATTGGATGGTGAAATGGAATTCTCCGTGGTCCGTGGCCAGACAGGAGATAAGAGTATAGTGTTCCACCTCGTCTCCAATCATAGCGATTTTCTTTCATACTCCTACTTGGCGTATGGCATACGAGAGGAGGAGTACAAAAAGGTGAACACTGCTTCATATCCCCCACCTCTGTAGGTTAGTTTGTATTTCGTGTTCTTGGTGTTCGTCAATTGTTATCGACTAGGTACTAATTCATTCTCCGTAAAGAGCAATGCAAAATATAAATCAGCGGCATCTATCGAAGACTTCAAGAAACTCTTAGAGCCGAACTCAGATATGAACCTTTTATTGTTGAGGGCTTTCCGTATCGGTTTCTCTAATATTTAATAGATGGCAGGCTAATAATGATTTAATTTTCAGGTGGCGAATATTATCACTATTCAAATGAGAAACTCCAGTCAACGTTTATATTTTAATAGTATCTTATTTACAACTGTATGTATGTGCATTGCTAAATATATATTTTATACATAATTTTTGTTTTTTACTTCGCAAATATTACAGTAATAACTTCTTTAGTAATAACTACTCAAGTCGTCGAAATTGCTTAGTAAATAAGTAGGTATTTAATACAATAATTATTGTATACCTCGTAGCCCACTAATAATTTTTCTTTTGGCAAGTCGGTGATCAGCTTTTTTGCCCGTACACAGTTTCAAGACATGCTGGACTCCTCAGAATGTTTACGTTCACACTTCAAGCAAATTTTAAAAGCGCACATGGACAGAAATTAGGACTTTAGGGTCGAAGTTTTAACTCCAGGCCTCCCAGGGTAAAAAAAATGTTGATGTTGGTGCGTGGGTAATTTATTTTTATATAAATTTATTAAAGGTAACATAATAATTAATGCGTGACTATTTCTGTAATGTTCGCATATAAACAGAATGCTTAATTAGTATTTATAGGTGTAGTAATGTTTTTAAATATTGTCTATTTGCAATTATTCCGCTAAAGATAAAAAGCGCAAGTTTCTTTCATTTTTTAATGAATTTTCTGCTTTAAATACTATTAGAATAGAAACATTGTTTTATTCATATACTAACATTTTAACTAATTTCAATTAGTTTAGGTTTATATTATAATTTACATTAATATGATATATTATATATAGGCTATGTAGCTAACATAAAGGAGTGATTTAGCAAAAATGTAGTTATCCTATATTATTATTAAAAACATATTGAAATATTATCGCTTTTCGTCTCGCATTTTTAAATCAAGACCGATTATTATTGCTGTCTTAATAAAAAGAAAAAAATATGATTTAACTAAATACTTTTTTTTTAATAAATTTCTAGTGTTGCATTTTTGAATAATTTTGAATTAATCTTAAAACACATTATGGCTAAAATTATTAGAAATAGTCCCTCTGTCACCTTACGGGAATACGCCGATTTAAAAATAACTCTATATAAATAAAACCAGCTGAAGTAAATGCGTGAAACAATGGAGTCCTAATGTTTACAAATATGTACAATTTAAAATAAAACCTTTTACAACAATATTTCTCTACACAATAGATAAATGTAAAATCTTACTAATGGTATCAAAATATTTCCCCAAAGGCCCTGGGACTGTCCCATTTCTGGGACATTTGTCTACACTAACGCAGGTATTAGCCGCGTCTCTTAGCAAACCACTTGCGCATACGCATCCTGACGTGCAGGCTTTGGAACAGATTGGCTCAGGATCGATACATGATGGCTCACACGACGCATTACACAGATCGAAGACCTCGTTCTCATTGAAGCATTGTTCTGAAAAGTTTTTATTGTATCAAGATTATTTCATCGGGAGAATAAAAGGGAATGTTTGGAATGGGTGTCTGTAAAGTCGGTTTACGGACGATAGTTTAACGTGACAACGTCAGATAGATACGGCGCAAGCGTACAATGAGCGTAACCGGACAATGAGCGTAACGGGACAGTGAGTCATGCTTTTTTTTCGTTTAACACTTTTAAATAGTAGGTAATCAGTTAATTCTTATCCATGTAAATCACAAGCTTAAATTTTGAAACAAATTTTCCTTGATTTCAATTAATATCTTATGTGATACTTGTAGGTACTTTGTAAGAAAATTTCAATGAATGAATTTGACTTTAAAATTAACAACAATTATAGTATAGGAAACAAGAATTTTAAATCTCTATACAATCAATTCAAATAAAATGAATTAAGTGCTGCTACTAGTTGACACTAAACAATTTTGTGTTCAAACTAATAAATATATAAATCACTGCGCACATAGAAAGTCCATTGGTGCACAACCGGGGATCGAACCCACAACTTCTGGGAGAGAGTCGCACGCTGAAGCCACTAGGCTGACGCCTATTAAAATGTTCCATAACGCTATCTATTGACACTATGGATTTGCTATACATATATTAGGTACATGTACATATAACCATCTTGATTTTCAGTAGGTGTGTCTTATCTGGCTAAATTTAGTTCTGAAGTTGGAATATTAAAGTTTGGTTATGTAATATAAATTTGCGGTCTCATTAAGCGAAAACTATTTCTATATAAGCGTCTTACCAACAGTACAGTTATCCAACATCACACATTTATTAACAGTTTCGTCCCACACATATCCCGCTTTACAAAAGCAGCCCACGCTACACCCACAATCAACAGGATCTGGCGTGGAGCAGGTAGACTGACACCCGCAGTACAGGAATTCCTCGTGTTCACCACATTGACTCTTGTTTCCTGGAATAGCATAACACAACATATAGCATAGCAATCAGAGTACTTCTAATAGCGACTAATAGAGTTGTGTTGTTCCCACGAGAATGTAATTCTGTATGTGATGCAATGCCTTCTGCTGATAGAGGACAAATCTTTGTTTTTAATTTATTTTATTATTATTTATTACATAAGATGTCATATAGAACATGGTGGAATAGTTGCAGTTGCAGTTGCAGCAGCAAACGTTGTGTAACAAAAAAAATAATTTATATTAGAAAGAGTGGCGGAGAGTTTATTGCCAGTTGTTCCCTTCCATTATACGCCCTTGATTTGAGAACTGGCAGTAAATGTAAAATTCAAAGCATTTCAAATATTTTTTGAACTTCCAAAGTCAGGGCTAAGGCCTCATTGCTCTTAGGCAACCATAGGACTAAAATAAAAATAATGTTAATTGTAAATATTTAGCTTAAGCTTTTTATGGTTATTGTTAACTAACTGATAAAGCCCAGTTTGGCGTCGGTTAAAATAATAAAATACCATTCAAACACTGATCAGCCTCAACGCAGGTGCCACTGTCATTCCTCAAGAAACCAGCCTTGCAGAAGCAGCCTTCTACACAGTCATCAACACAATCCACTGGTCCCTGAGGTGATGTGCAGTTGAAGGGACAAGATGTACCACAGAGGAGGTACTCTTCGTTGGTTGGGCACTCATCTGAAAGAAATAAGAGAATTAACACGTTGCAATAGTCTAAGTGAGATATTTCTTATCCCGTACCAATTCTAGAATGTGGTAAATTTTTATTTTATTTTTACTTTTGTAACATTAATTAGGTTGTGGTGTATGACATTTTCCTTTGAATAATTGTAATGTAGAGGGAGGGTAAAACTTGCTGAGTTTCTGCCAGTTCTTATCAGAACAAGGCCTTGCCAGTAGTCTTGCTCTTTCGCGAATTTTGTAAACGTTTTTGACATTCATAAGCATGCGCTAAGAAGCATCTAAACTGAATAAACGTATTTTGATTTGATTTGATTTAGAAGTCCCAAAAACTACGTGGCTACGTGAAAAAATCCTGTTTCATTGATATTTTTGATAGAACACTAACACTCCTAACAACTCGAAACTCTTTTGCCGTGAGTCACATCCAGGTTTTTCGGGATAGCGCAATCTACTAAGCCGTGGAGGCGCAATAACGACTGCGGAAAGCATATTAGGTGGGCTGAAAATTTCGTAGGCTGACACATAGATGGCGCTACTAGTATAAAATAAATGTGATTTTTAGTTAGCCATAATCTTCAAAAGACTCATGTAGAAATTTGATCACTGCCGTCGTATTAGTTTGTGAGATATAGTATTTTGAGTGAAGGAACTTTTGTTTGTTCAAAAAAAATGGATATAAAATTCTCGTGTCGCTATGTTCGTTCCCATACTCCACCGAAACGGTTCACCCGATTCTTATGAAAATTTTAGGCATATTCATTAAGTCTAAGAATCGGCTACTATCTACCTTTCAAACCCTTAAGTGATAAGGGTTATTCACCCCAAAAATTATTTTTTTAATTTTTTGACAATTTTAATTTTTTTAGCTTTTATTTTTTTATTATATAATATAACATACAAATATACATACAATCTTAAATTTTCACCTTTCTACGATCAACTCCTATTGTATATGTTATTTTTATCGAACAAAAAAGTTTCCTAGAAATAAGATAGATAGCAATTTGCCGTGTTAGCTAGTACCAACATATAATTAGACTTTTATATTTTTAGAAAAAAAGGTTGTTTTATTTACAGACACAGAATAAAAGTCTCAAGTACATTTCGCCACGGTAACTATTAAGACTATACTTTAGTACCAAATATTTTCTTCCCCACGAGTTTAAACCAGACTTATTCGTTGAATATACCTTCATACATCTTACAATTATCGCTTATCTAAGCGGAAAAGGATAATTTAGAAGATTATGCAAACAGTTAATTGCCAATTCCATTTAATTATAATTACACATACAAAACTAATTTCACCCTACAGTAAACTTAATTGTTACTATTCAAATCTTGATTGATTACTGATTACTATTGCGAAATTGTGTTACCTACAATATTATTTTAAGAATACTGTTTGAATAGATAATAATAATAATAATAATAATAATAATAATTAAGCCTCATTTATTCCTAGAAAAATTTAAAAAATATACACACACACAAAAAATACATACCATATATATACATACCGTATATATATATATATATACCACATACATAGAATAAATATAAATAATAACATAAAATATGAATAGTAAAATAATAATATGTTTGAATAGATATAAATGCTAAATTCATAAGTCATGCATCGAGATAATAATTAAGTCACATTAAAGTAGTTTAGTAATGACAAGTATTTACACACAAATACTTATACTTAAAAATTTATAAATGTTAGGTCCCTGTGGCAGTGTACCTTTAACGCTGGCAGCATTTCCTCGCTGTATTGCGATACTTATTCTTTGAGCGACGAAAGCACCAGCTCTGGGGTCACCGGTTCTATCTACCAGGCGCCAACTTAAATCTTAAATTAGCGCCTGTGCACTTGAACTCACGACCCAAGAGTCTCTACTCCAAAGGGAACGAAATCAAAGGTGGAAGGAAGACTTTTATAAAGTTAATATAATATTTTTAATTTAGATTTTAAGACATTTAACACTACAAATAACTCTTTAGCTTAAATTATAACGAGCTCCGGGTTCAAGATACCTCGGCGATCTCAGTTTTAATCACAATCTAATAAACATGTGTAATAAATAAGTCTATATAAAATTCCTTAAATTAGCTTTTACACCCACAACAGTATTTAATTTGACAACTGGAGCCCGAGAGGTTTTGTAAATTTTTATCTGGTAACATTTTTACAATCAAGAAGGCTATGAAAATTTTCTAAATATATATTTAAGATATACATTGGAAGTAACTGAAACAGTATATTTAAATATTTACGAGTTCATTATAACACAGTGATTAAATGTGGCATCTAAAAACGTATTCAAACTGAGATATCAAAAATTCATAGTCCATTGAAACCGCGTAAATCTAGTTTTGGTGATGAATATTCGAAATTCCCATTAGTCGAATGTTAGTGTTGTTTTGTTTGTTACAATTCGGAGCTGCTATTATGATTAGTGAGTAAAACCATTTATTAAATGAGTCAAAAAGTAGGTCACAATTCGACTATATATTTTTTATGTGTGGTCGCGAATTATGTCGTATGTTATGAAGCGATTTTTAAGACTATATTTTGATGGAAAGGAGATATGTTGGCATCTCAGAGAGATCGAGGGTAACCTTCAAAAACCTCTTCAAAGTAAATAAATGGTTAAAGTCTTTTTTTTATTTAAAATTATATTTCCTTTAATAATTTCAAAACCTACCTTTCAAAAACATATAATATAAACCTTTTTTTCGCAAAAACCGTTTCCAGTATTTCGTTTGCAACATATGCAGTACACATATACTTGTGGCTTACCATGTCAATTTTAAGTATTATTGTATGACTTCTTCCTGGCATATGATTTCACAAAAGCATAATCTATGAAAAAATATGATATTCCAGTGCCTTTACAACCTCATATTACCCGTTATACCCTGCCAAAGATTATGTCAATTTCTTTGATGAGGTTATTCTGATAGACAAGCAGCAGATCAGCCTCCTGTGCCTTACACATTGGTTTTTTAAGACATTTCTTCACGATGTTGGCCTTTATAAGCAAGCGTTACTTGCGCACATCAAAAGTAAAATCCATTGGTACACAGATTCGAATATCGATTTCTATCATTTTTGTATTTATCGACTCATCTTAATTAGAAAAAGAATGCCCATACAACGAGATGTACAGATCTTGTTCCTTTACGGAAGAGTTCACGTGCTGGGAGAGTGAAGAGATGGCGAAGAGAGTCATGTCGCTTCCTGAACGTCTGCCGCATTGCAAATCTGGTTGTTATTGCAAGTATGAAAGATTTTAATAAGATTCCGGTTTTCCTCAATATTTTAATATATCATGTATTGTGATGAATAAAAATTCTATGGAGATCCTATTTAACCTAAGAACAGAACAAGAGTGGCTGGTTTTGTTGATAAGTAGATATTGTAGGTTTTTATGGAGGAAATTTTCTTCATTTTTTTACGATTTTTTTTTATAGAATAGGAGGCAAACGGGAGGCTCACCTGATGTTAATTAATACCGCCGCCCATGGACACTTTCAATGCCAGAGGGCGAGTGCGTTGCCGGCCTTTTAAGAATAGTAGAAGCTGTCCCGGTGGTGTGTAGTTGTGTGTGGCATAACCATTACTGTATGGATAGAGCAAATAAATAGTCTTCCGTTAGAAGTAATTAAGTACTTTTTTTAATTTATTCATAAATCAAATGGAAGATAAATGTGATATTAGACGGACACCATGGATTAGTAGATCTCTTTTTGTCCGTTGAGGGAACTGACAAAAGGTTTGATTCTCGTCAGTTCCTGTGATCGTCGTGATGAGTCAGACTGATAGATGTGGTTAGTTGGTAGTTCTTTTTATCTCGTTAGTGTATATTTAAACCAGTTGTACAACCTTTTAGTTCAGCCCTGCGATTCTGTAACTCACTTTTCGAACTCACACAGCGGTTTTCGCATCGGCGGTCGCTCTGAAAACAGTCGTGAAGCAGTCATTTTATGATTTGGCATTCTGAAAAGGTGGGAGCTTGTAGTTTATTGTTTATCAGAATGCCAAATCATAAAATGACTGCTTCACGACTGATTTCAGAGCGACCGCCGATGCGAAAACCGCTGTGTGAGTTCCAAAAGTGAGTTACAGAATCGCAGGGCTGGACCTTAGATTTCTATATGTTTCGGGATCGGTTCTCAATCTAATAGGCAAGTACAACCTTCTGTACTCACGCCGTCAACTTCTCGGCTCTAAGCCATTCCTTACGATGTTCTTCTTTAACCTATCAGCGAGAGTTAATTGCGCACATCCACCGGGGTTCGAACCTTCGGCGTCCGAGATGAGAGTCGCAAGCCACTAAGCAAAAACTGCTCGTTTATTTATTGAAATTTATTAATTGTAAATACTTAAAAATAAAAATAAACAATAAAATATGTTTATTATGGAACATAAGATACATCTATCACTTATTCCACGTCATTAAGTTTGAATTTGTAGGCATCCCTACTCATCGGCAAAGAAGACGGAGGGTGTAGTCCGAGAGAAAAAGCCGGTGTAAAAAACTCTCGGTGCTCTTTTAAAATAGCAAATCATCAAACAACACTTATTTTAAAACAAATTAATTAGAAGTAGCCTGTCTAGCACTAGTTCCAACTTGTGGCAAGGGTTATCTGTAATGACAAGGTATTTACTCAAATAAAGCCAAACGATTTTTGACCCCAAACTTGCCATCAGTGCTATGGATATTGAGATAATTATATCGAAATGGCTATCGCTATTGAAAACTATGCTGCCTCTAAAGCGCTAGGTTCAACAAAACTAAAACAGTGTAATAAGACGGATCAAGTTTCCTTAGTTTGTGTTTGAAAATTTTCTTTACACTAATTGGCAAACCTGTGCAAGTATTTATTATAAAGAAACGTACCTTTTATAACCTGGCCTGGAAGTCTCAAAGGATCGCCTTTTTAAAGCTTCAACTAAGTTTATAGCAAACTTCATCTTATAAGAGTGACACACACACATACAGAAAAAAGCAATACATGTGTGCATCTTTTTGAAATATTAATATTTTTTCAGACGTGGATTTGTCAGAGCCTACCCCTCAAGCCAATGCATACCAGCGGTTACTTGTAGGGACCGAAATCTGGAGCTCATCATTGGCAAACTACCGGATATGCTTATCGACTTCTGATATTGACAATAAACAATGTAACAAAACGTTATAGAATTTTTTTACACACTTTATATTAGCTTCACCTGTATGTATGTATGTATGTAGCCGACTCCATCGGACTCGATTTTGACCCACTTTTAACGGACTTATTTAATTCAAACTTTGCGCACCTGTCAAAGATCGATGACAATGCAATAATCCGAAAAAAAAATGAAAAAATTTAACTAAAAAATAATAAATAATAGTTAAAAAAAACTAAAAAACACGCTTTTAAAGCACATCTAACTAAAAAGTGAAAAATAATTCCTAATTTAGGCTCAAAATGGTAATGAACAAAAAATACTGGTATTATTTCACAATAATACCAGTATTTTTCGTCTATCGAGCAACCCAAAAGCGTGTTTTTTAGTTTTTTTAAACTATTATTTATTATTATAATACAAGGCTGTAATATGCATATTTTTGTAAAAGTAGACTCTTGGGCCGTGGGGTGGAAGTGCACGGGCGCTAATGAAAGATTTAAGTTTGCCTGGTAGATAGTACCGGTGACCCCAGAGCTGGTGCTTTCGTCGCTAAACAAATAAGTATCGCAATACAGCGAGGAAATGTTGCCAGCGTTAGAGGTACACTGCCAGGGACCAACTTTTATAAATTTGTTATAATCTCTATTCATAATTTTTTGAAGTTAAATAATATGTTTTGGCGCGTTAGGGAAAAATGATGATAGTAAATTTTAACGATGCGCGTGCACATCGTCACAAAAAACCTACACCCTTAGGTGAGCTATAGTCAACATTTTAGTTTTTACTATTGTAAGTGTCGTTTATCGAAAGATAAAATTGTTGAAAAGATTTTTATCTTGTTACGCCAAAGAAGTATAACTTCTAACGCGTGTAGGTACATAAGTACACACACGTTTTATTTTAATTATTATTATTACTATGTAAAACACATACCTTTAGCAACATAGACACTATGGGTTCCCACAAATAAAAATAAAAAGATAATTTGTCTCATTATGGACCGACTTCAGTGAGTTCGAATAAACTTCTGGACAAATTAAATGACCTTATTTGTAGTTCAATAGTTTTATCTGGTGACAAAAAATGTGCCATCCTTGAGTTGCATTCGAGCGTTGCATATTGTCTAAGAGCTGCCGAATTTGTGATTCTATAATATTCAATGACAGTATCTTCGATTGTACGTTTAAAGTATACCAATGTACCGAGCTATTTATTTTCGGGTTAATCCTAACAATTATTACTGATGGCAATAGGTATATTACTTACCCTGGGAACCATGTGCCAACGCGTGGTACTAACCAATCTAATATCACTTAAATAGGTACACTTGGTAACGTCCGTTAGTCACCAGACCTCGAAGACGTTCCCCTACTCGCTGGAACGATCAGTCTTACAGGTCTTACCATTACTCAGATCCAGAGGTAAGCTGTAGAAATAGGAGAGTGGAGGACGTTGTGCAGCGCCCCTAACACGTCCCTCAGAAAAGGAGAGTGCGACTGAAAATGAAACGTCATAAACATACGGAGCCGTATTAATTCAAAACTTCATCAGCATCACCTTGTTGGCTGGAAATCTTCCACGGCCCGCTTCATAAGACACTTTAGCGAACTGTGGAATCGATTCTCGGTCCTCAGACCCTCGGGTCTTCCCTGAGAGATACGACCTCCAATTGTTTAAAGAAAGAGTGTACTCCTCCCTCAAAGGCCAGCAACGCACCCACTAAAAATGGGGCTCGATTGCCCGACAGCTATGGGGGCTCGATTGTCGAGGACAAGACAAGACAATGGATGGAAGAACTTCAAAATTCAAAAGGCGTTTTTGCAGGCTGACCGTATCGCAACACACTTTAAACCATTCGTTCGAATCTCTATGGCTAAAACCAAATGTGGTCACGTGAGATGGTTAAGTTACCAATCACCGGTAAGTTAACTCTTGCGCTATAAAACTAACACGCACTAATTTTGCAATCATGAATGGCTTATAGAAAATTTTGACCGCGACCAAAAAGCTCAATTATCTGTGTTCGAACCAATTTATTATAATCATTGCTTAGAGCAAAAGATATTGTCTATTCCTGGACTGATTTAATATCGTCACTCTTGAATTTTAATATATGTATGGAGAATAGTGCAGCGTTAATTCGGCTCAAATTTTAGTATGGTAGTTTTTTTTGTTCTTGGTACATAGTCTTCACATATTAATCAAATCAATGTATAAAAACTATTTTAAAAGAGTCATTATGGAGTTTCTTGCCCATTCTTCTCTATATGAACCTTTTGGCAGGGGCAACTAGAGTAATTTGTTTTTAATATTTTAACTTCCAAAAGTGCCTTTTTAATAGGCCTTATTGAAATAAATGATTTGACTTGACTAGAATGTAACTAAGAATTACTAAATGTTAGAGACGGCTCAGCAGCAGGAAAGGTAGTGAAAAAGTGCCAAATGGCCCTGTTCTAAATTTGATTCCAATAACTGTTAGGTGTTGCTTGGAAAGAATAGAAGAATAGAAATTCTCTTTGGTTGGAGAAAAATCACTTACGAAACGGAAAAGTATGTCACCCGTACACTCTTTATCAACGGTAAGTAGTAGTAGTAGTAATTTGACGAATACCCAAATGATCCTAATCCTTGAGATTGATTTGCTCCAGTTCAAACAATTTGTATGACTCAATACTTGGCGATTAAAAAGAATGGCGGAAAGTTTCTTGCCAGTTCTTCGTACCCGTACTTCTTACATAGGTCATAAGGTACAAAATTAACGTTTCCCGGTTATTTTAGTTTTTTATATATTCTAACTAAAGTTTCAGTTCTATCAAATAAATTACAAATCCAATTGAGCGAATCAAATTGATTCATCAGAGTTAAGGTTGTCATTGTTTCCTGTTTTCCACTTCCTGATAGTATAGTTTCATCCTTTTTCGAATATTTTTGTTTATTTTAGGAATAAGTACTCAATATTACAAACTATACAATCCCCGACTTATAGAAAGTTGAAAAGCTAGTTTAAAGCTAAACATTGTCAACTACTATATGCCAATACTATGTAGCAAGACCACTACTGTGAGAAGTACCTACTCACTATTTCACTTAAAAAATTAGTTGCGGTACAACCCCTGGTCTCTATCACATTTCTGTCTCTTTCGTGATCCTTTTTATCATAATAGGCATGTGATAAGTCGTCTGTGCTCAGATTTTTCTGCCTAAAACACGCCAATTTCCGTCACAACCAGCGGATTTAAAAGCGCTCATAGCAAGAAGAGTGACACGGCACTGATTACGTTGAAAGTATCACACAATGCTTTTATAAAAATCAGCAAAATAGGCACTGCAGGTTTATCCAATTCCATATCAGGTCAGTATGTTTGCCGACCCATCCAATCATGGTAATGCGACCTGCCGACGGAGACCTATAAATAAATTATGTCTTGCGACGTACCTTGCCCATCTAATATGGAAGGTTAATATTGTTTCAATCTATATGAACAAAGTCAATTGAGTCTAGGAGCTTAGTAACTGTCCAGTTCGATTTCTGTCCATTTTGTTATTAAATACAGAATAATTTGAGCAGTATGGGTCCAACCCTAATGACAAAGATACAAGGGGAATGCTTAGGTGGTTTGGCCATGTAGAACTGATGAATGAGAAGCGGTTGACAAGTGAGAAATGAGAAGTGGTCGGACAAAACTGGGCAAATCCAGGAGGACCTAGGGACGGGACCTGTTCAAAGTAACCAATGAGTATGCCTGGTAAATGTAGATGAAGCGAGAGAAGTGTGTCAGGACCGTAGCAAGTCGAGATCCGTGGTCACTGCCTAGTCACTAGGCCCTAGTGCCTATCCCTTCGGGAAAAAGGCTTAGATTAATAAAATATATAATTTGAAAGTCACATGAATACACATGACACATTTAAACACGTTGCTTCATACATAGACATAGACATAGAAATAACATTTATTACTAACGAAACACAAAAAATAAGAATAAAAAAAGGAAGAAAAATAATAAAACATTTTTTTTAATAAGAAATACTAATAATAATAATACTTAATACATTTTAAGTGTGTAATGTGTGTGTGTTGTGGTTGTAACTGGCCCTGGCTCTGAATTATGCTGTGGAGCAGACGTGTTCCACAGCGCTGGTCATTCTGCCAAAGACCACAACAGTTAATTTGCGCCTCAGACGCAAAACAGAAAAATAATGTAGTAATAATAATAGTAGAAAAAATAGATAATAATATTATTCCCAACAAAATCAGGTCAATACCAACATTTTAATTAAAGCACTCATCTGTCTCTTTTCATTATAGCGTAAACATTATTTGACAGAAGGAAACGAAAGACTGGCTTAGGTGACAGTACAATTATTATACTTCTTTAGTTTTTATAATTGAGGTATTAAATTGTCAATGTAATACGTATTGGAATGATGATATTATACTCCAGTCTATAGAGAATGTGTACCAAGCTCCTGAAATCTCAAAGGCAGTATCTCCTTTAATTAGTTAATTAATTTAATGATAGTTACGCACCATAAAGTACCGACATACATTTATCTATATAACACTACGAAACTAGTTTCAGTAATTGGTTTAAATGTAAATACGAATAATCTCTTTCTGTCAAAACATATTTAGGCTGTGATGATAAGAGACAGAAGATTACTTAAACGAAATTATACTCAAAGTATTAAATGAAGCATTAACCACACTTGTATCGCAGTATTAGTGAATTAAAATAATAATATAAAAGTTGAATGTGAGAAAAACAATTTCGTAAATGAAACGCCTGCGAAAACTAGTGCGGCAAAATCTCGTAGACGCGAAACACGGTCAATTAAGCGCTAAGTTTATGTGTTGGGCCTTTTTACAAATGTCTGGAGGTTTTTGAATAGAAAACGGTTTTAGAGGTACGTTTGACCTACTTGAAGTGGCCTGACAAGAGCACGGATGCAATTCTCGTACTTACGCTCTACTTAGCCTAAATAGTCTTTGGGTGGAGGCTACGAAATTCGCGAAAGAAAAATTTTATCTTTAAATAAGTATTGTTGTGAAATCTGAGGTCTTGCATTCCGCCAATGCATGCAAATGTTTTTTTCGCCATGGACACTCGCACTGCCAGATTTTTAAAAGGCGGGCAGCACGCTTGCGAGCCTTCTGGTAGTGCGAGTGTCCATGGGTATCACTTAACATTAGGTGAGCCTCCTGACCGTTAACACAAAAAGTTTATATGTCGACGAACGTTTTAACTACTTTTTTATGTTTAAAAACAGTTGCAGTGTATATAAAAACCATTATTAACTTTGTAATATTAAAGTTAAAGGCAAATTTTATTCAAAACACTCCCGCCCTAACCATCGACCCTAAATTGACAAGAGTGCAACATAAGTTAATAAAATTTTCAGACAAAACAAAGTTACATAATAAAAAATAAAAGAAATTAACTAGCTACTATAGGCACTAACACATAATATAACTTTTGCCAGTTCACTCAACGGACACTGAAAATGGTCCGTTAACCTGTGTAATTAGTTAAGTAAATTAATACACCGAATCATATGAGCCCTTTTCAGAAGGTTAGTCCTAGCTGTGGGCACATGAAGTAACGGCGGACGATGTCGCTTTCTGACGTACCCATCATTGGTACATTGAAGCTAACTACTGAAGTACTGCCTAATTACTGTCCTTGCCATACTCGTCTTGGCTTGTACTCTAAGCTCGTTGTAGCCTAGAATAAATAAGGTCGGATACATGAGTGGGTAAAAAGGGTACACACCATTCATCCCGTAAATGTTTTATGTATACACACACAGTTACAATTATTGTTTCGGCGGACCTCCTAAGATCTCCAGTGTAAACGAGTGCTATTGCTACATGTGCAGAGAACAGATATTTAAAAATACTTCCACAAGCGCTTTTTGTAGCTCCATTGCATTAAATTGTACAACCCGGCCGTTTACTGAACAATATTATTCTGCATTTTAACCCATTTAGAGCCCATCCGCTATTTAGCTTTGCTAGCAAAAATAATTCACAAAGCAGATCCCATTTTCATAGTTTACTGTTATGGATTAATACTTTTTATTGGATGCTGTAACAATGATACCTTTATGCTTTAAAAAGGGTACGGAAGATATAGATTCGGTAGCAGGAAGCGAATGGAGAAAGAAACCCATAATATTTGGAAAAACCTTTACCATACTTCACAATGTTAACTGTTTGACTGAATGTTATTTTTTTTAAAAAATGTAATGTAAAATATACAGTTGCAATATTTGTAAATGTGAGCACTATGTTTCTTCATAATAATTTAGTTATTTAGCATTGTTTTTATAATACCACAATTTTTTAATATTTTTATTATTACTATGTTGGTTAAGAAAATTGTTAATATTGTATATTTGATTGTTATGTTAACTAATAAACATTATTTACATTTGTAGTTGAAAGTGTAATATGTTTATTGTATTTTTTGTAAAATGTATGTTCACCATAATTGTCATGTATTTTAGAATATATACATTGTAACTTATAGAAAATTCATTATATATGATGTGGTGTACTTCAAAAAATTAATAAATCAAACTATGACCAAAAATATATTATACACGTTAATGACCACCATTTGTAGTCGCACCAACAACACAATAAAAAAAAGGAAAGAAAAGTCACGTGAACAAAACATTTAGATAAATATTGCCTATGTACGAGTGAAATAAGGATTACATTAAGTTTATGTTATTCTATTTAATTTTTTTGAAGTTATACTTCTTTAGGCGCGTTATGAAAAATTGATGAGAGTGAAATTTTACGATGCGCGCGCACCGTGACACAAAATTAACAGAATGAAGTTGCCCACGGAAGATGCTACGGCATTGGACATAATATAAAGACAACATTCGATTATTAATAGAATTTATGTTACACTTAATGTAAGAGAATAATAATAAAAATTTATTTATTTAATTTTTCAAATGTAAACTGAACTTTATTGACTATAATGACTCCTTTTCCAGTCTTTGATTATTTAATTGTTATTAATTATTTGCATGCAATCGAATAATTTTTAATAGTGCCAAAGAAGTATAACTTCTTACGCGCGTACATAAGTACACGCACCGTTTTTTTATTTATAAGACTAATTTTTCTTGTATGTAGACTAACGGGCACGCGATCCATAGAGATCTGTGGCCGAAAAGCTGTTCAGCAGGGGAGTGTCAAATCTCTCCTTTAATAAAATGGGATTTTTATTCTTAAAAGGCTTGGCATCTCCAGCCGGCCAACTCGCTCATAAATATCATCAGGATATTTCCGGAGTAGTTGTCGCCCGGGGCCGCCTTGACCCCGTTACCTCTTGCGCTTTTTATCTTTATGACATAATAACAACTTTATGGCAGATTTTTTCCAGCTGCGATCTGTGCTCAACATGTCGAGCCCATCTGGAGATACCCCCATACCAGTCTCCAGCTCCAGATAGCTCCTGGCTATTTCCAAAGTGTATATTTTATATTAGCAAATCCTTCCATTTGTCTCTCATCTTCGCTACTATTTTCCAATTTGTACCTGCTATCTCTTCTAATTCATCTTCCAGGATTCTAGTGTCTCTTTTAAAAAAACAAGAAAACTTTTTCATAGATAAATTAAAATTAGTTATTTTGTAGGAAGGAGATAAGTTAGTTAGCTCATTTGGATTTATAAGCTATCACTAAAGTCTAGACATATTTTAAGAACATACAAATGGAAACTCCAATTCTATTTACTATTGGTATCGGCAGACTGTTTGCGCAGCGGATATAATAACGAAGTATTCGCCTGTATCTGTTCCCATATGCCTGGATCTACGAAGACTTCGTTAAGACATAGGCTGAGGCGTAGAAGTTGTTGGATGTAAGACTATTCAGCTCTTAGAAACTATCAGTTGCAAAAGTCTCTTAATTCTCTACATTATGATGTAAAATATAAAATGGACCATTAGCCACCTTCTCATTACTTTCAAAACATCCTGGTTCATTCGCAATAACGACTTCCATCGGGACCTTAATCAACAATAATCACAAATATTACGGGATCCCACAAACAAAGACTACACTACGGGCTTAGGGAGAAGATTGAAAAGGACAAAACCATTTGTATTAGTGAATTAGTGTGAGTTCACGTTAGTCTTAAGTGCAAAAAAAGTACACAAGAACTTGTCTTCCCCTTAACAAAGACTACAAGTAGTGTTATTGCACACTTTCTTATGTTAAATACCCTTACCAGTAAATTAGGTTAGTTTTAAATTACTTATTACTCTTAAGTTAGGCTTTTTAGTAGATCGTGATGTCTTTGTGCAGAGAATTTATCAGAAAAACAAACAAATTTCTTAAAAGTTTTTTCTGATTATTTGTCACGAGTAATGATTAGTAAGATGTAGTAAATTAATGAACTTTCTTTAGGTAACTATGGTATAGTTGGATATAATTCGCCTAAGTACGTCATTCTTGTCAGCATTTAGATTTGAGCTTACTAAATGTAAATGAAACAGTGTGTGGTTATGAATACGATGACAGAACATGATATTACAAAAGGCATGACAACAACAATTGACATTTCGAGAGCTTAAATGGTTTTTAAAAGCAATTTAAATTAGATGTGTTTTTATTACCAGTTATGATGTGTGATTTTATTACCAGTTTAGCGTTTCTCTTTTGACTCAACACACAATTGACAATCTAATACGATTGAAGTGCGATAACTTGGTTTTGGAAATGAAAAATTGTAGTTATTTTAGCCACATCGACATGAATATATCTTATTTGACAAACTTGCTATATTTTTCATTCTGTTCTTTTGTTTACAAAACGACTATAAATTAATATACTGTCAGAGAAGAATTTTTGTTTAATCTCTTGGCAAAGGCCTCCTTTAACCCTTTCCACTGTTCTCTTTTCCTTTGCAACTCTTCTGCAGTTGTAGCCTACCGTTAATATGAGTTCGTCCTCCCATCTTTTGCGTTATCGGCCGCTTCTTCGTTTTCCGTCTCTAGGGTATTATTGCAATATTTTGCAACATTTTGCATGGGGGCTCCGTAGCATATTTTTATGATTGTTATTATTATTGTATTAATTATAACATTATAAATTAATTGAACATTAATCTACTATGTATTTAATTACTGCATGCATGCATAAAAACAATGATTGATGTTAAATTTTTCTTGCACGTCATACTATCAATTTTTGGTTAAGTTATTTTAAAGATAAGTGTATTCAGGCTTCATTATTATCACGTATTTTGTTTAAACGTTTTAATTAATAATAATTCAGTTCTACATATATGTATAAAATTGGTATATTTTTTTCTATTGTGCCTGTATTATAAGATATATCGTTTTATTAAATAATCAGTTCAAAAATAGTTTATTATACTCAATTATTAAAATAGGTTCTCACGTACATTCAGTTAGAAAATTAAAACGCTATAAAAAATCCCTATAAACTGAACAATAGACGCATCGAGGTAATCTTATGAAAGATTCCACAGAACAATGGCTGAATTGTCCCCGACAGCTTCACGATCTCCGAATATTTTCGATCTACACTCTACAGGTCCTATTTGGCGAACATTCGCTATTGTTTTTAATATTTTCCTTGAAACAAATTTACTTTGTGAATATGTAATACCTGAAATTTATGCCTCTCGGCCATAGCCCATAATACATTTGAGAACAAGTATGTAGAGACGTCGCCAACAACAAGTAGTTAGAAAGGAAATGTACACTAAGCTGATCACCTCAACGTCCGTCAGTCCGCAACTTAGCGTTTTTTGAGGGAGTTTGTCCCGCGCACCACCACTATGAGGAACCAGCTAACCACTGAAGTATTTCCGAACCAATTCGACTTAAGGTCTATCAAGAGGGTAGATTTCCTAAAAGGCCGGCAACGCACTTGCGAGGCCTCTGACCAGATGTTGGTCAAATAATCGTTCACTATTTCCAAATTTATGTTTTTATATATATGGTTTTCTTGGTATTTGTTGCATAGCTGTTGTATGAAATTTTGAATCTCGTTCTCACTTTGTATTAGAATTTGTAAGGCTTTAATGCATGAAATGTACGTAAAATGAAACAATAAACGAATGTATTAATTTTACAGCTGCTTACAATATTTAACCGTACGTAATTTCGCTTGGTTTGACATGATAAATATGTTTCATGCGGAAACTTACAAAAAAGGACAATTCAAATTATGCAGGATATTTCCACCTTTATGGCTATTGATTTTAACATCTTTATTGCATTGAATAGTTCGATCGTTTTGTAAAGTTTTTATTAAAATCCACCAAATGCTGAACATAGTATATCAATCCTACGGTCGTGTGTTTGGACACGCATGTGCATTAGTAGAAATTTATAAAAAGTTGATACACTGAAAAGAGCGATGAAGCGTTACTGAATTATTTTTAACCGACTTTAAAAGAAGCTGGGGGCAAGTACCATCCTTTTCTTTAAGCAGTTCAAGCCACTTATAACTTCGTGAATAAAACAAAATTAGAAGCCTGAATTTTCAGTTACCAACCTGAGATTGTATAAATACGGTAGGTATAGTTTAAATTTCATTCAATTTGTAAGTAAGTGACCACTACAGATATGAGCTGCCGACTGAATAGAGAGTGAACGAAACTGCTTTTAGCAGTAAGACCGTCCATTTATATCCTTTATTATTTTTGAAGTTATACTTCTTTAGGCGCGTTATGAAAAATTGATGAGAGTGAAATTTTACGATGCGCGCGCACCGTGACACAAAATTAACAGAATGAAGTTGCCCACGGAAGATGCTACGGAGTTGGACATAATTTAAAAACAACATTCGAATAATAATAGAATTTATATTACACTTAATGTAAGAGAATAATAATAAATATTTATTTATTTAATTTTTTAAATATAAACTGAACTTTATTGACTATAATGACTTCTTTTCCAGTCTTTGATTATTTAATTGTAATTAATTATTGGCATGCAATCATTAATTACAATTAAATAATCAAAGTCAATCAAAATTACATTTTATCCCGTTTTTTGTTATGTAAATAAAGTTTTATTATTATACCTATTAATTATATAAATATTTTGCTATATCACTATGTACTTCACTGTCTTGAATATAGTTAAATCCATTTTTATACCGACTCACTCAGTGGGTGTCCTAATGTTAATATGACAAACGACTTCCGGTGATTTATAAGGCAATAACGAAAATATTTAAACTATCTTAATCATGAACATACGCTGCCAAGATATAGTACGGGATATCTGATAAAAATGTTTCATTAAATTAATTATGAAAATTACGGATTAAACTCAAATGTGCTTCAGAACTATAACTATATGTATTTTAAGAAACAACATGTAAAGTTTGCTATTTTACTTGAAAACAATCATTTTTATCTTTTATAATCCAAAATGTTCAAACAAAAAAATCATTGAATTAAAATTTAAATGACAAGCCAAGACTAGACACCGACTAATAAACAAATTAAATGAAACATCAGTTAACACATATATAATTAATAAATCTAATCTATGAAACATAATTATGTCTTATATAAATATAAGCCGTCAATTTATTTTAGAGCGTCTATAATCGCCTTTAAAAACCCAAAAAAGAGTTTTCTACTAAATGGATATTAAGATGACATAACTTTTTCATCAGCCTGAACAGGCACCAACCTACCACCACCGTGACGGAGACAGCCTGGTTGACGCTGCAAACGCTGAGGGACTGTCTAGAATTGGAGGCGGAGTACATTTTTTCTGGTCGTTTTAGTATAAACGGTACGCAATATATAACGGAAATAAGTACTCTTGCATCGAATTTCATCGTAGCTTTTGTATTTTATTAGCGGAAAATTTGCACTGCATTCACTTTATACGCCAATAAACCTCCACGCATAGCAGAATTCATTTAATTTAGACAGTGTTAATAGCAGTGTTGGAATAGTGGCTTCAGCGCGCGACTCTCATTCCTGAACCTTAGGTTTACATGTCAGTATGAAAATTATAGGTAAATAGTTCATAGAAATAAATAAGGTTAATTCAGGCACGTCGGAGGTTTAGGGTGTTTAACACGAAATAGTCTAAACGAGCCTCGTACGTGTATATACGTTATTTAATAAAGAAGTAACAAATATGGTACATATTGTTAGAAACTAATATTTTTATTTTATATAGTGTATTTTCAAATAATTTCATAACACGATATACACAACTAACTTACTCTAAATTTTCTCGCTAAGTGAATGTAATTCTTTGAGAAATAAAGTATCTTTGAACAAAAAAAAAAAGTACAATTTCTACTCTCCTAAAATTATTCTTACGCCAAAAAGTGTATCACGGAGGGCGGAACATTCTTCGTCCTTAATTAATAATATTTAATAGACAGAGAGAAATGACAGTGCTTATCTACGATCCGAATTCAAATTATTCATCTTTGTTGTAATTACGTATATTTTTTACTTTTAAAAAATGAGGTTCAGAATTTATATTCGTTAATTTTGTTTTTACAAAACATACGTTTGGCCACAATCTTACTTGAGAGATATGCCTATTTACGCCCGAACCCAATAGTCAATCCACAATGACAGTCCGTGACAGTCGATCGATCTGCATCCCAATATCCATACCCTACGAAGACAATCCATTTTTGGCGACGGATAAAATGCACTTTGTCGTTCCATTTTACCGAGTTGTCACTCATATTTGATAATCAATGTAAACCAAATAAAGTAAATAAAGCCGTACAAATAACATTATAATAAACATGTGTATGTTTAAAACATAACAAACAGTTTTTTTAATTATTTAAAAAACTGGTGTAAGTTTAAATCTGTTAAAATAATTAACTATTGAACTCGAGCTTTCCTCAACTGTCATTTTCATACAAAGGTCTATCCACAGACACCGATCCGACCTCCCATGGATAGCTTGTATCGACAGATGGCTATTACAATCCATCGATTGGTTATTGCCACACTTGTTACAACATTAGGATTAAGATGACTATCTCTGATGGTGGATTATGGATTGAGATAGGTTACTGGGTTCGGGGGTTAGCCGTTGCTAGAATTAAACCATAATAATAATAATAATAAAAAATGATTGCAAGAATATGGTACAAAAATGTGTAAGGTGGTACAATCGCAAGTTCGCATATTCTGCCACACACAATGGCGCGCAAAATTGTCTTTAAAAGAATTTTACATTATTAGTCATATGAATTGGTCAGCTCTTATATTATTTGTATCGTACATATCATATCATACTTTATTAAATTTATATCAACTAGTGTCTCACGCAAATAATCATTTATTGAATAATATTTTTTTTTCCAAAAGTAATACACCAAGTCGATTTTTTTTATTATTACACTGTGTTACACATATGTATAATATGTATTATGTAAAAAAAAGACGATCCCTACTTTGTAGTCTGGCACTTGGTGAAACTCCAGCGTGTTAGACGAGCGTTGGTTGGAGGGATGATTCAGGTGCATGGAGGTTATGATAAGGGAAATGAGATAGGTTATATTATATAACATATAAAGGAAATAAGTAAATTCATTATTGAACTTACCGGTTAATAATTGTATAAGATGCATTTAAATTTGTTATAAATGAACGATTTATCCTGATCAAGTAATTATAATGTTACCCGCATAAAACTTCTATTAAAAAATAAATCAGTGGCGCTACAACCTTTTTAGGCCTGGGCCTCAGATTTCTGTATCTATTTCATGATCATTTCTTTCTAATAGGCAAGTAGGTGCTCCTCCTGTGCCTGTTACAGTCAGTGGGTCTAAGGCTAGGCGATTTCCTCACGATGTTTTCCTATACCATTCGAGTGAATGTTAAAAGTCCTATGGTGCACAGCCAGGGTTCGAACCTACAACCTCAGGAATAGGGGATATATATGGGAAGCCACTGCGCCCTGCTCACTTACGTATTACTATTATTCTTTATAAATAAATCATAAAAGCGTATCGTATTGATATTTTAATCTTTAATATATTATTGTATTCAATTCGATTGTAGCAATTAAAAATCAATTGTAATATTAATGCATTCGGTTAATGTCCTTACATTGTGTAACAATGTAAAATGCATTATTAAGTTCCGTACACGTACAATAATACACTGTGTGGTACAAGGCATAAGACAATCTATAGTAAACCCACTAAATATATACCAACTCGGTACCGGAAAATATATAACTTCAGAAATAAAAAATAATAATATTTTAATATTAACATTGTAAGTAAAGAAGTCTTGGAAGGTTTGTGTTTAAAAGTAAATAGTAAATGAAAAAATAATAATAATTGTTACTAAAACTATTATGAGAAATAGATAAATAAATATTTTTGGGCGAATGAAATACTAGATTTCGTGGGATCTTTGTTGCGTAAGTAGATGTACTTTATATAACTGCGACGAAAATTTGATTTTAGTTGAAGATTTTTCAGCGGCGGAGGGACAATATTCCAACTCGTAGCACTATATTTAAAACTCCGATACTGGGGAATGGCGAGCTCCTGAGAACAACTCCTAACTTTGTTCTTGTTGACATTTCTACGCCATACAAAGCTCGTATAGATATTCAGGTTGTTTAGTATATACTACATCAAATAACAATCATTTTGCATTTTACTCAGCATATTACCATTATCCAGCCAATTGCAGACTGAAGTGAATACGGAGTTAAATTCTACCATTGACGTGTACAAAATCGCCTTAATAGACCGAATTAAGCACCTCGGGTGTTCACATCACCAATTATGAATAAATTTCTCTTCCTTTCATGACTTGGGCTATACCAGCAGCAGCATGACGGAAGGTGAAAATGCACTAAATTATCATATTATAGCTATTGTGCTGCAACGCTTTGAAACAAACGCATCCGCCCAAATTGTATGCGCTTAATAATATATGTTGGTACTTGTTATTCAATTGCCATTGTTATGTATTGTGGGGGTTTTCCCTAAGAGAAGACCTTCAACTGTTCAAAGTACGAGTGCAACTCAAAGGCCGGCAATGCACCCACTATGGTGTCCATGCGAAGACTGCCCTTTTTGGATATCCCGTAGACTCGTTTAAAAAAACTGGTCCCTAAAGGGCTCCTCCCCTCGACTAGTCTAAACACTGAGGGCCCGTTCAAGTACGTAAGCAGATTCACTGCAATTTACCCCCCAGTGTCAGCAAAAGGAAGGAAGAATTTAGGAGGAATCCTCGAAAATGCATTTCGTTTTCAAGCATAGACAATGTTTGGGTAATATGTGTAAGACAGTAAATAACTACTGTTGACGTAATCACCAAATAAGAAAATCAAAGATCCCCTATAGTGCCTAACGTTGAGATGTTGTACATATCCTTATCCAGTCGTAATAACTGCGTTATCGTGTTTCTAGATATTATTAGGAGGCTCACCTGATATTAAGTGCTCATGATGTTTATATTTCTTGGTGAGGGGGGATGGGCTCCGGAAAACTTTCTCACCGCACGAAACGCGAGAACAATACGGTGAACCTATTGCATTCCTTCAGTCCGTTTTCTGAGAGACTGTGGTACTGCCCCGGTCGTGCCTGCCCATTTAGATAAAGCCCGAAGGCAGCATAGC
The DNA here is from genome assembly GCF_905475465.1 of Pieris napi. NCBI lineage: Eukaryota > Metazoa > Arthropoda > Insecta > Lepidoptera > Pieridae > Pieris > Pieris napi. The sequence continues at coordinate 1,026,858 of NC_062255.1, forward strand.
ACTCCCATGGCTGATGAAATAACCTCTGCCACAGGTTATTTCACTAGTGGGCGATGGTGTCATCACGTTCCGACGCCGGTAAAATGACGAAGACGAAAAACGTATGACGTCGTATTAGTGATTTGTAGGCACAGGTAATTATTTATGCAATTGTGAACTAAAAAGTAATTTACTACTAGATATCATTTAATATATAATTAATAAAATATCATCGCATCTGTTTATTGCACATGCCTCTGTGAAATATTGTGTAAATAGAAAGAAAATACATAAATTTTACTCAATTTATGCGTCGGAGTTATTGCTATATCATAACAACGCGGAGATAGACTAGACTTCAGCCATTGCAAGTTTTAGAGAAGCGGAAATAATAATCTAGCGAAGATGCGTTGACGGCATTCGTATTTCGTCCATGTAGGCTATATCAAGAAACTCTTAAAGCACAATGAAAAGGGCCCTATAAAACAATAGTTTATATTAGACCTGGATGAAAATTCGTAAGATTGCAGACGTTAGAAAATTGTTATTTTTTTTTTAGAAAAGTTGGTGATTATTCTGTCTGACAAATGATGTTAAAATTTAAGACACGCTGGTTTCCTCACGATGTTTTCCTTTACCGTATGAGAAAGTATTCGTGAACAAGCCGCAATTCGAACTCACGACAAGGGTCATATCGTTAAAAATCTCAATCACCTCAAGCATTGATTTTATTACAAGAGCATACATAATACATATTATTTGAGTACGTCGAGGAAACTGTATGTGTTGTTGCGGTAATGTGCGTCTGTAATTAATTTTTAATTTTATGATTGAATATATAAATACATCAGTGGCGATACAACCCTAATTGGGTCTTCAGATATTTAATCTGTTTCGTGATCAATATATACGTAATAGGCAAGTAAGGTGATCAGCAGCCTGTGCCTGACACACGCCATAGACGTTAAGTCTAAGGCAAGCTGGTTTCCTCACGATGTTTTTCTTCACCGCTCGAGCGAATGTTAACTGCTCACATAGGAAGAAAGTCCATTGAAAGAGTTGGCGAAGTTCGTCAGGATAAGTCAGGTCTCTTTGCGGTGTGGGTGAAATGCCCGGTGGAAGCTGCAAAGAAATTGTCTGAAGGTCGTCTGCTTGTAGGCTGGACTTCAGCTAGGGTGACGGTGCTGCAACAACGAGAACTTAGGTGCTTCCGCTGTTTGCAAGCTGGTCATGTTGCAGCTCGTTGTACGGCGGAAATAGACCGTAGTAAGTCTTGTTACCGGTGTGGCCAGCCAGGCCATCGTGCTTCTGTTTGTTCATCCAAACCACAATGTCCTCTGTGTATTGCGGCAGGTAAAACAGCTGATCATCGACTGGGGGGGAAAGCTTGTACGGCTCCCAGTCAAAAAATGCCGAGAAGATTCAACACGAAGGTTTCAGTAGAACCAACTTTTAGCGGTGACATAATGGAGACCCAAGAAATTGTAATAAGTTAGTATGGATCTACGCTTTATTCAATCTAACCTGAACCACTGTGCAAGTGCTCAAGACCTTTTAATTCAGAGTTTGACACAGTGGATCGTTAATATAGGGATTGTTTCAGAACCATACATGGTTCCAGATAAAAACAAATGGGTCGGTGACCGTGATGGTCTTGTTGCGGTTTTTATAAATGATGTCAACTTGCTGTCAGTTGCTTCTACAATGCAGGGTAGAGGTTGCGTTGCTTTAAAAATTGGCAGAATTGCAGTTATTGGTGTTTATTTTTTACCAAATAAAACGCTTGCTGAATTTGAAACGTTTTTGTCCGAACTGGGCTGTCTGGTTTCATGGTGTCGACCCCTCGATCTTATAGTCGCTGGAGATTTCAATGCTAAATCTACAGTGTGGGGGTCTCCAGTATCTGACGAACGTGGTGACGCTTTGTTGGATTGGCTAGCAACTCAAAATTTAGTGTCACTGAATCGGGGTAATGTTCAGACTTGTGTACGTATGAATGGTGGCTCTATTGTGGACGTTACTTTTTCAAGTCCTGCTCTTGCAAGTCGTGTTTATGGACGGAGGGTGTTGTCAGAAGTTGAAACTTTATCGGACCACAAGTACATTCGTTTTGATATCCTCGATTCCACTGTAAGCTTACCGGGTCCTGCTCCATCTGAGATAGGTCCTAGATGGTCCCGAAAATATCTAGACAAAGATGCGCTTACCGAGGTATCCTTAGTAGAAGCTTGGAATCCCAAACCTTCAAATTTTACAATTGATTCTGAGGTAGAATGGTTTAGGGACTCACTGACTCGTATCAGTAACGTTGCTATGCCCCGGATCGGTCCCATCTCACCCAAGCAAAGCGTCTATTGGTGGTCATCTGAACTAGCCCGACTACGAATGGAGTGTGTTAAGGCGCGTCGCCGTTACACGCGTTTTAGAAGAAGGCATCTCAGTTATCGTGATCCGGACGAAGAGGCAAGTTTATATACTTCTTATCAAGAAGCAAAAAGGGCTCTTCGGTTGGAAATAGCTGAAGCAAAGGATAGGGCATGGAAGGAGCTCCTGAACTCTTTGGATCGTGATCCTTGGGGGCGACCGTACAATATTGTCATGAGTAAACTCCGTCCCTGGAGGCCGCCGCTAACATCCACAATGGAGCCGACGTTTCTGGGGATGGTTGTTACATCGTTGTTTCCTTGTGATTCTACTCCTTTTATTAATGTTGACTTCGATCATTCAGAAGATATTCCTGAAGTGTCAGAGGGTGAGTTAGGGGCTGGTGTTTTTAAAATTCAAAACAAAAAAACCGCTCCTGGTCCAGATGGATTGCATGGAACGGTTTGGGCGCAATCTCTTAATAATGGCTTATTTAACAGATTTCGAGATCTCCTTTCTGATCTTTTGAGGAAAGGCATATTCCCTAATAGCTGGAAAGTTGGACAATTGCTTCTTCTTAGGAAGTTCGGGAAACCGGTAGATTCACCTTCGGCCTATCGACCTATTGTTTTACTTCCTGAGGTGGGCAAACTGTTTGAGCGAATAATTGTCTCGCGCCTCGAGAAGCATCTTCAGACTATTGGTCCAAATCTGTCTGATACTCAATTCGGTTTTCGGCGTGCTCGCTCTACAATTGACGCTTTAGCTAAGTTAAGGGACTTGTGCGAAGAAACTGTCTCTGGGGGTGGGGTTGTGTTGGCGGTTTCGCTAGATATTGCGAATGCGTTTAATACTATTCCCTGGAGAGCGATTATGGATGGTCTCCTTTATCATGGTGTGCCTGTGTACTTACGTCATTTAGTAGGAACTTATCTCTCTGATCGATCGATCATTTATCCAAGTCGGGAAGGTTGGAGATGCTATCAGGTTCGATGTGGAGTTCCACAGGGGTCTGTTCTTGGGCCCCTTTTGTGGAACATTGGATTTGATGCAGTCCTTCGAGGTAGACTGATGCCAGGAGTAGGTTTAATATGTTATGCGGATGATACACTTGTGACGGCCAAGGGATGTAATTATCAGGAGGCGAGTTTGTTAGTTACTGCTGGAGTGGAAGAAGTAGTGACTCGTATAAGACAACTTGGTCTTCGAGTCGCTCTACAAAAATCAGATGTCATATGTTTCGCTAGGAGGTCACCACCTAGAGGCGCTGAGATAATAGTGGATGGTGTTCATATGGCATTAAAGTCGACGTTGAAATACCTCGGGTTGGTTCTTGACGCCCGATGGACTTTCAAGGCTCATTTTGCTGCCCTGGAACCCAAGCTTGATTCAACTGCTATGGCATTGGGTCGTATAATGCCAAATATCGGTGGGCCAGGCGGGGGCTGTAGGCTCCTTTATGCTGGAGTGGTGCGTGCAAAGGCGCTTTATGGGTGTCCGATATGGGCAGATAAGTTGTCTTTTTACAACAAGGCTTTACTGAGACGGTCACAGCGTAAAGTTGCCATAAGAATTGCTAGGGCATACCGTACCGTATCCTGTGACGCGGCATGTGTCATAGCCGCCACTCCGCCTTGGCATTTGGAAGCTTTGGCTTTGGGTGAAATTTTTTGGAGACGAGCTGAAGCCAGGAGTGGTGGTTTTGACCCACCTCTGGAGGTAGTCAAGGTCTGGAAGGAGGAGTATCGCCGCCTAATTTTGCTAGAATGGAGGGATGAGTTAAGTGAATGTCGGTTTGGTTTACAAACCGTTGATCTTATTCGTCCCTTCTTGAAACACTGGGTGGACCGACGGTGGGGATCGCTTTCCTATCGGCTCGTTCAGGTTCTCTCTGGGCATGGATGCTTTGGGAGTTACCTGCATCGAATCGTTGGGAGAGAGGCGACACCTGCTTGTCATCATTGTGACTGTAGAGAGGATACGGTGAGGCACACTGTTGAGGAGTGTCCGGCTTGGGACGGCTTTCGCTCGGTCCTTGCTGATAGCATTGTTGGCAATCTGTCGCTTCCACTAATTATCCAAAGAATGGTGGAAGCTGACAATGACGGCCCATGGAATGCCTTCAAGGCTTTTTGTGAGGCCGTCATGACTGAGAAAGAGAATGCGGAGCGTCAGCGCGAAAACAATTCTGATGCTCCGCCGGTAAGAAAACGACGACTGGGGCAGCGACGCCGTGCTTTCGCACGTCTGCCCTAAGTTAAGATGCTGATGATTTGTTCGTGGGAGGAGTCACGTTGATATTGTGGCATTCGCGTTTGGCGGGGGTAAGGATAGGGCACAGCTGTTACCTGCCTCCGCCCTTTGGCGAGCCGAAGGCATCCGTCAGGTTTTAGTGGGTAGGTGTGTAAATATTATGTCTGAGTCCCACATAATCCCTGTTGGAGTAAAATTCAGCAGGGATATGCGTAAAAGCATTTCCTGACGTTAAAAAAAAAAAAAAAAAGGCATTCACTGGTCAAAATTTCCAATGAAAAGTAATATAATAAAAGGCGTTATGTTTCCTTCCTTACGCCCTCGTTAAACGTAAATAAATCAATAAAGCTTTTTATAAATTTGACGAATACTTAAATGATCCTAATCCTTAGGATTTGATATGCTCCAGTTCAAAAAAAAATCTCAAATGACTCAAAACTTGGCGATTAAAAAGAGTGGCGGAAAGTTTCTTGCCAGTTCTTCTTGCCCGCTCTACGCCCTTGACTTGCGAACTGGTAGTAAATGTAAATTTACAATTAATTTAACTTTTTTTTTGATGTCCATAAGTGTACATGTTTACCTATATGAATAAAGATATTTTGAGTTTGAGTTTATGTGTAGCCTAGAAATCTCACTTCAACTGGCCGTACATAGTTGTGCTTATCCCAACAGAAAAAGAATTAAAGTCGAATAAATGCCGTTGAAATGAGAGCGTTAAGAATGTGAGGTGTATCATTTCGTGATAGTAATAGTGAGATACCTAAGCAGTGTTTAAAAGAAGACGTAGTGACAAGTTACGAAAGGGACTGCTTAGGTGGTAACAAGTAGGATATACAAAGCAAATCCAGGACGTACTAGATTTTGTCCAAGGACCACTGATAGGAAGGTAGAGAAGGGACGGTGAAGAGAGGGTGAATGTCATGAAGGTGGATAAAGCGAGGTATGTCAGGACGGTAGCAAGTGGTGGTGGTATCTGCCTACGCCTTCGGAAAAAAGCGTGACTTTATAATTAAATCAATAAAGGCGATATTAGTTCATGTTCATATACATTCATTCATTATTGATTAAATAACTCGACAGAATTTTATTTTTCATTTTATTTGGAAATAAATTTTGGGCCAGGCGGCTCCACTCCTTTGTTGCCCCGAGGCCTCCAGACCTCTAAAAGGAGCCCTGTGTACAGATCTCTGTAATTGTAGAATATAAAACTAATAACTATATAGGTACGTTAATACTAGCTTATTTCTAGGAAACATTTTTTAGTTTTATATAAATAACTATCTACTATAATAACAAATAGGGGTTGATAAAGTGGTGAAAATTAAGGGTTGTATGTAAAAAATAAAAACAAAAAAAAATTGTCTATAAAAAAATAATCAAAAATTTAGGGAGATGAAAACTTGATGTTTTCCGATTCGCAGACCTAACTGATATGCACACAAAATTTCACAAAATCGGTCGAACCATTTCGGAAGAGTTTAATTACAAACACAGTGACACGAGAATTTTATATGTTAGATTGTCTAACGAGTGCCAATTTAAAAATAGAACCTATTTCACGAACATTCTTTAATCAAATTAATGTTTTACAACATACATGAATGAGAGGATTCAAATTACTGCAAAGATAAAAACATTCTTAATGTTTCCTTTGTTTGAATGCACCGGTAATTTAGTATTACATGAGGCATGGAGACACTTATTTACAGGTGAGTGCCTTCTGTCGAGTGTGAAATAGTTTAACTAATGGAACATAATTTCCAACATTCTCTTATACATTTAAAAGTTTTACGCTTTTGTTGAATACTAATATAAAATTCTATTACGAAACTCTAAAAATTATGGCATGAAATTAGCCTGAATATGTTCCATATAGGTATAAATGTGAGTGGGTTTGATGCCGTTAAAAAATAATAAGAAAGTTGTATGTTAAACATAAGGAACTGTTCGAATCTTATACCTTTAGATTTCTAATTTCTTTTTCTCTTTCCATCTTTACATAGTTAATGGTTCATTTATGAATAAGTATGATTTATCAAGTATCTTATGCTGGTTAAAGAGCAAACTTATCTTCGGATTTCAAATTACCATAGATCAATTTTATTTTCAAATATTTTACTTAATAACTGTATGGACTTATGGCTGCCAGGTGTGCAACTGCTCAGCGGAATTATCAGTGGTCCCTGGTACATTTGCTATAATGACCTCCGTCATGTACTTTAATGTAGAGGACGTCGCTAGAATAATTAAAAAGACTGCTGGAGCCCACGAACAGAATTTCAAGCCTGTTCAACTTCTTGACATCACGGGTCTAATGAGAAGATGGAAAAGGAGAAAACCATTTGAATTAGTAAATCAGTGTTAGTTCATGTTAGTCCTAAGTGCTAAGTGAAAAAATTGAACAACAGAGTGTCATACCCTTAATAGGAGGTTCTTGGACACATTTTTATGTTAACTAGTGAGACTCGGCCAAGCGTTGCTGTGGCTAAGATTTTTGTTATATTACATAGTAGTAAACTATTCAAGAGAAACGGCAGGAGAACACCAATCCACCATAATTTTTTTGTGGTTATGCCATTAAATTGTAGCTAATGTGAAACGTTGGTATTTATTTTGATAAGGATCAATACCTAGGTACGAATAAAGAGCATTTTCTAGCGGTGGTATTTCATTAAAAAAAAATTAATAAAAGGACACTTATTGTGACCTAACTATAAAAGATAGAGACATGCTGTCGTGAAATTTTTTATAGATAGTTATATAGTATATAGTTTTCGCATCGCCCGCAAGGTTTTTAACACCTTGGGTTAGATTATTCAAGTTTCAGTAAGCATCCCTAATTTTTTTGAAAATGAAACATAGCCTATGTCACTCGGAATTAGTGTAGCTTGCCAACGGTGAAAGAATTTTCGAAATCGATCCAGTAGTTTCGGAGCCTATTCATTTCAAACAAACAAAAAATCAAATCTTTCCGCTTTATAATATTGGTATAGATTAGATAATTAAGTTAGACTTAATTTACACGATGTCTCAGTGAAGTGTCTATTGAAAATCTCATATTGAAGTTCTTGCAAAACTAGAAATAAAGTCAATACAATTTAATTAAAACCTTATGATAATATTGATATATTTCATAACATTATTTATCGTTTAATAAATGTAGCACAATGTGCTTTTTAATTTTGGATTTTGGTGCCGCTCTTCGTTGAGTATGCCCAAGTGGAATGAGCTGATACTGCTCCATCCAGAGTTGAGAATAGTACTCCATTTTCAGCAGAAATGCGCTTTATACAGTTGCAAGCCATGGCCCGAAGTGAAGTACTATATCGCCTTGTTGAGCACACCAAGCTTTTTTAAAAACGTTTAGTTAAAACAGAGAGATATTAGATATATTTATATTAAAACTAGATGACCCCGTGAAGTTTGTTTCACCAACATATATTTGTGTCAAAACTTTTAAAATCGACCAAAGAGATCGGACTCATACAGCTTAGGTACTACATACTAATACTATGAAATATTTTTCTGAAAGCATCTACAAATAAATGACAACCATGTGATTAAAAACATCAAATTACTGAGAACAGTTTTTCTTGGAAAATTCAATTGTCGTTTTTAGTATTTTTTTTAAATTGTTATTTACATTTCCCACCGTTTAAACCTTCCCTGATCTTCTACACATATTTTAAGATTATAATTAGCCAAATCGGTCCAGCCGTTCCCTAGTTTTAGCGAGACTAACTCAAACTCAAACTCAAACTCAAAATATCTTTATTCAAGTTGGTAACCAAGTACACTTTTGAATAGTCAAGTTAAATTAATCGTAAATTTACATTTACTACCAGTTCGCAAGTCAAGGGCGTAGAGCGGGTAAGAAGAACTGGCAAGAAACTTTCCGCCACTCTTTTTAATCGCCAAGTATTGTCATACAAATTGTTTGAACTGGAGCAATTCAATCCCAAGGATTAGGATCATTTAAGTAGTCCTCAAATTTATAAAAAGCTTTGTTGATTAATTTTCGTTTAACGAGGACTTTGAATTTATTTATTGATAATTCTCTAATTGCGCTTGGGAGTTTGTTGTAAAAACGAATACAATTTCCATATAAGGAGTGGTTTATCTTTTGGAGCCTGGTTGGTCGTACACTCAAATTAGTTCTATTTCGCGTATTATACTGGTGAAAGTCACCATTTGTTTTAAAATCGTTTATATTTTTTTGGACATACAACAAGGCTTCAAGAATATATTGACCAGATAGTGTCATAATATTTAATTCCTTAAACTTATTCCGTACCGACTCCCTCGGAGAAACACAACAAATACCCCGAACAGCCCGCTTCTGCAGCACAAATATGGATTGAACCTCTGCAGCAGCACCCCACAATAAAATGCCGTACGACATAACGCTATGAAAGTAGCTATGATACACAATTTTAGCCGTGTCCTCATCAGTAAACTGTCGGATTTTCTTTACTGCATATGCTGCAGAGCTCAGCCTATTCGAAAGAGTCTCTATGTGTGGGCCCCATTGGAGTTTACTATCTATTGTTATGCCTAGAAAAACAGTTTTGTCAACAAAGTTTAGTTCACTGTCCTTAATTTTCAGGTTACCAATATCTCGCTTTACGCTAGTAGTTGTAAATCTAATACATTTTGTTTTATTCTCATTAAGCAATAAGTTATTTACATTAAACCAGTTAACTATACGAGAGATAGAATTGTTTACATCGTCCAATAATACGTTATTCCTATTCACTTTAAATAGAAGTGAAGTGTCATCAGCAAACAATACCATCTCATGAACTTCGTTGACAAAGAATGGGAGGTCATTTATGTAAATCAGAAATAAGAAAGGCCCGAGAATCGATCCTTGGGGGACGCCCATTGATACCTGCGAACCCGGAGAGGTGACTCCATTGACATGAACTCTTTGGATCCTTCCCTTTAAATATGAATTCATCAGGCTGGAAGCTTTGCCATCAACGCCATAGTGTTGAAGCTTTCCAACGAGTATATCAGGATGAACACAGTCAAAGGCCTTTGACAGGTCACAAAAGACGCCGACTCCATCATATGATTCTTCCCAGGCGTTAAATATGTCCGAAATCAACTTCACACCGGCATCGATTGTGGAGCGACCCTTAGTGAAACCATACCTACTGTTTATTATGTAAGAGTTTATTTTTATTAAAATGTAAAGAAAGCTGGTCTAGCATTATCTTTTCAAAAACTTTGCTCAACGCAGGGAGCACGGAAACAGGTCTGAAGTTTGACGGATCAGACTCACTACCTGCCTTGAACAACGGTGTAATCTTACTCAATTTCATTTCGTCCGGAAAGACTCCACAATCGATACAGCTGTTAAAAATTATAGACAATTCAGAGCTTATTACATTAATAACGGAATTTAAAATGACTGTTGACATACCCCATATATCTTTACTTTTTTTTAAATTAATAAGCTTAAAAGTTTTAACGATATCATTACAAGTTATATGTTTAAACTGAAATTTAATATTACATTCAGGTACACATTTTTCTAGCAATGAGATCGCAGCAGCAGGTGAAGAATCTAGGGACTTGGTCGTATTTAGTGGTACATTTGTAAAGAACTCTTCAAAAGAAGAAGCTACCTCTGGGTCAGATTTTATTAACTTCCCTTTAACTTTTAACATATAATCAGTTCGTTTGTCAGACGTTTTACCTGATTCTTCATTTATTATTTTCCAGGTAGCTTTTACTTTATCCATGCTATTTTTTATTTTTGAACTCAAATATTGAGACTTTGCAGTTTTGCAATCTTTTTTGAAATTATTTGAATACAACCTAACATATTCCCTAAATTCCACACTAGTGTTATATTGCATTTCGTCATAGATTTCATATAATTTTAACCTTTTCCTGTGTAACTCCTCATTTGCCCAGTCACAGAAACTTGTTTTCTCAGAGACCAATAAAGTCTTTTGAGTAAATACTTTCTTGAATTCATCAATAAATGATCCAAAAAAAGTATTGTATAAATTATTAGGGGATGAGTTGCCACACAGAAATGGCATTCTATAGACCAATGCTTCTCTAAATCTGTCCAAACGGTCATTTGTAATAGGAGTTATCACAATTTTCTTCTTTTTACATGTTTTTTGTTTCCTTAATTGGAATTCAAACCATTGACCAGTGTGATCAGATTTAAATCTATTGAAAATACAAACATTCAAAGGGGCTATGTCACTATATATGTTATCTATACAAGTTGCGGTGCTAGCTGTTATTCTTGTGGGTGAATGAAATTGATTTATTAAATTGTATGAACGAAAAAGACTAAGTATGCGTACACTTGAATTAGAATGACAAAGTAAATTGACATTAAAGTCCCCACACACAATTAGCCCTTTATTACACTTTACTAATTTACACAATATCTCCTCTAATACATTTTCAACATTATTATAGACAGCTGATGGAGGACAATATAGACATACAACAATGAATTGCTCCAGTTCCACACAGGAGATTTCAATAGTTAGTTCTACAGAGAGGCTGATAATATCCTTTCTTTCTTTGCATTTAAGTTTTTTACTTATTAGGATTAATGAGCCACCATGAATTGCATTTTCTCTGCAAAACACACTACCAACCCTGTGGTTACAAAAATTAAACAAAACTTCATATTTTTTTAGCCAGTGCTCTGTTATGCACAAAAAGTCTATTTTTGACTATTCAAGAATAGTTCAATTTCTAATTCTTTATTTTTCATCCCCTGTATATTTTGATGAACCACAATAATTTTTTGGGAATGAATCTTATCACATAATATACTTACCTTATTATAGCAAGAGTGGTGCTCTGTTGTCCTATTATCTAATTTAAATAAATATTATTTGGAATTTCTTCCAAGGTCTTATAATCTAATGCTTGCTCAATAGAAGCAAGGGGTCTAGCCAAATTCTTGGCTGTCATCTCTATAAAATATGATAGCGAAACAGCTATCTGTCTTTTTAAGAAAGCAGGTAGGTAATAATATCTACCCTTTGTAATAAAAAACTTTTTTGTATACCTATTGGTATCTATGACACAAAATTTATCATTATACATTGCCAATGTATGCAATGTTTGATTAAGAATATATCTTGTGTCATTTTCTTCCTTAGGAAAGCTTTGGCTATAGGGAAATGTAAACATAACAATCCTCTTAGAGTCTAAACAACAAAGTTTTTCATATAATACTAAAAGATCATGTTTATTTACATTTCCCCTGTTCCCTATAAAAATTATTAAATTATTACATTTATCATTGTTTTTGATTATATGATTTTTCACAATGTTTTTAAATGTGGCATTGGGATAGCAGCTGTTTATAAATGTTTGGCCGTCATTTAATTGTACAATAGTACCCATGTCCTTACCCATTTCATCGGAAACGACGAACAGCAATTCATTTCTGAATTCAGCATATATAGATATAGATATATCTGAATATGCTACACGAATCACAGAATGACTCTTTAAAAGTTACAACTTTAAAACCTTCCCTGATACGCGTTTTATGAGTTTTGCCACGGGAAATAATAAATCAAATCACGAAACATTTGTTGAGTGTTGTAATCGCATTACAACATGCGATGTCTTCGTTATATCTTGTCATATAAGTTAAAACACGCGGAAACACTATAAACTTAACGATTTGAGATCTTTACTTAACACGATTTTGCCTGGACTGTATAATATATATATAATATTTTCTAAATCTAATTCCTAAACATTATATATATATAATAATTAGGAATATGATTTGTTTTGAATATATAAAGAGCAGTTATAATGTAAAAACTTTATTTTATTTCAGGAAATAATGTTGGAAAAACACAAATAAATATAGAAAACTGACATAAAACAAACTAGACAAAAAGTGATTGTAGATATAGGTAACATACACGAATAAAACTTTCTTCAGTAAAATATGTCTGGGCCGGTAAATAAAACTTTAAAAAACTTCTTGTATAAATTGTATTACATCCTTTATGACGCTTCACTGTTACTTCACGCAAATAAGTTGCGCCTGGTGAAAAACTTGTGCAATGACGCAACAAGTTTTTTACCTATAAAGTCTAATTACATAATATTTATGTTGTTCTTGGAATGTAGTTACAAAAGATTAATGGATAGCAACAGGTTTTCGGGTAATTTTATAAAAAATCGCTTAATTGTATAATTTTTTAGTTAAAATTTGGCAATCAAACTAGAACTGAAATCATAATCATTATTCATCTTCCCTTTTGACTTTCTCTTTATACATAAATAGCTGTCGATACGATATCGTATCGTCCAACTTAAGACACATTTTTACTTTCACTGCGGTAGAAATTGGCCACAGATTACGATGGGCTATTTTGATTTTATTAGGTTATCAAAATAATGATTATATTAATGTGTCTTTTAGTGGAGCAGTGTTTTTGTGAAATCAATTTTACATAATATAATATGTTCCCAGCGTTCTTCTGGTAACATCTATAGAAGCCTCGATAGCCGTTTAAACGACACCCACCCGCTAGAAAGTTTAGATTAAAACCATGACGATAGTAGATCTAGCCAAAAATTTCCCAAAGGTTAGCAATATCCCTGACACCAATACCGTTCACAGCAATATGTATCAAACCCAAATGAAATGGCAGAAAACAAAAGTGCCAAGGGTTTCATTCTTATTTTAAATCGATACCAGCTATATTAAAACAAAGTTCTTCTGCTTAATATAAATATAACAAAACATTTTGACTAAGCCAACTAACTTAACTTTAAAAAAGTGTTTCTTTTTCATTGACTACTTATTATTTAACCTAAATTAAACAAATGTCCCGTTTTGTGTCAAAAAATAAACATTAACCATGGACCATATAAAAGCTTCTTAATAAAGTTATAAGTATTACACAAAATACAAATGAAATTCCGTACAAACTAAATCTTGACAGCATTAGTGCTTAGCGGGACTAGTTAGAACAATTACCTAGGAACAGGTTGAAACCTAACTTCATGTCTAATATTGTTCGTTAACTAACCACAAACTTACTCCACCAGATTTCACTTGGTTAAGCCGCTTTAAGCCTTATTTTAAAGAGAAGAAAGATAAAATTTGAATGCCATGTTGAATTATCTTAGGATTGCAATAGTTTACAATAGTACTTCAGTTTTAAGTTTAGATGTAGCATGCGCTTGAAACCTAATGATAAAAGTAAACTATTATACATCTAAGAAATTTTATAAAATTACCCGAAAACCTTTTGCTATCAATTAATATTTTCTAAGTACATTCCAATTACATAAAGATGAATATTATGTCATATTATTACTATGTAGTTTAAGAAAATTATAAATACTATTAAAAAAGTTGCATTGATTATATATTTATTGAAGTTCACCACATTATACATAGTAAAGTAAGGTATATGTTACAAGGTAATTTACCAAAAAGATATTTATTTTATTTTATTTTTTTAAATAGAAAGATAGAATAGTCATGAGCTTTTTCATTATTGTAACATTAATTTTGCAGTGTGCACATAATTTTACGTTAGAATCCAGTTCAAATCTCTTAGTTTTAAGTTTATTTTTGTAAAGATTGTAATGTGTTTTGTGCATCAAATAAATAAAATAAAATAAAATAGAAATGTAAAAAAAAATACTAGCAACTTTTGTTAAGCAGAAAAAGTGTTTAGATAGGCACTTAAAAATGCTTTCTTATTTAAAAATTAAGAATTGATCAGCCCACTACCGAATATCCAGCTCCGGATAAATACTGTTTAATCCATTATAATCAAAAAATTCAAAAAAGAGACCAGCCTGAACTCTTTGAAAATAACGTAAGATAAATCCCATTAAACTGAATCGACTCCCAAAATGCACTTTAAAACAACTTTAACCCATAGAAGATATGTTATCTCCAAAATTATCAAATAAACACAGAATCTATTAACTGTTTTGTGCCTCGTTTAACAACAATAATCATTAAATTAGAACATTAAAAGTCAACTAAGTATTGTCTTTTATACTGTAGCGTAGTTGATCCCGTTGCCATGAATTTTTTTTGCCTCAACGATTTTAAAAGGTTTGCAAAAATTAACATTTTGCATGTAGTAGAAATACAATGTCTAGTTCCCATTGATAATTTTTACAAGAGATGTTACCGTTTTGTTAGCTTAAAAACCTAGGGGTTTACCAATAAACTATAGGTATTGCACACATCAACAAATAGAATTTTCTTAGACAACACTAAAAGTTAACCGTTACTGTGAAGTGCCGTAAAATGGAGTAAAATTCTCGGAAACAGCAGTAAGTTTGTTACTAATATTGTATTTGTTACAAAAGTGCATTTTATTCTAAAGACGATTACGTTTTTACTTACCAAGAGGCAAGAACTCGTATTTTCGTACTCACGAAAATTTGCATATTACAACTATAAGTGCTAAGTGCTATGGGCACTTTAAAAAATGCCTTATCGTTCTTTCTGCGTTGAATAAGATTGCTAACTAACGAATCACACACACAGAAACACACAATATAATAATTACAAAAAAAGAAAGAAAAATAACAACAATTTTCTTTTTAAGGAGTACGGTACAATTTCAGTGCCTAATGTGTATGTTGAGGGTGTAACTGGTGGGTAGGCAGCTGTGTTCGACAGCGCTGGTCATTCTGCCAGAGACTACAGAGTTACATCACTTGTTTTCGCGCTTAAAATTCTTTAGTTAAAGCTAAGTAGATTAGCTGTTACATAAGATCATCGCGTGTGGTGCGTGTTATCATAATCTGTGATAAGCCAGGCCATTATACTTGAACTTTTGATATGCCTGCTACTATTACTATCAATTGTCCAGACTTAATAGATTTAACGCGATATTTCCATCCTCGGTGCACAAAGCTTTCGTCATAAATTTGTAATTTGGTTACAAATCATATAATATATATACTTATATATGTTTCGGTACCTATGATATTTATATATAAATAAACATGAATTGGTATAATATGTTGCTCAGAGCCAACTTCGAAGACGGCTGGGCCTTTATTTATTTCTTGAACTGAGGAAGGTTTGTATGAATAGAAAATTAGGAATTAGGTTTTCATTCCCTCTATTCTAATCCTCCAATGGGTAGCATAGAAAAATGTTCTAAATTATGTGTGTCCATTTGTTTTCTGGTAAAACTAGAGCTGATTTATTTTTCAAAATTAAATTCTATTACGTTCTTGGTCTATCACATTGTATTCGGATTTAATATTCAGTTAAAAAGTCATTTAAAATTTTATTTGACTGTGTATAAGGAAGATTATTTTGAAATGATTTTTTGATTATGTTATTATTTATAACCTATATAGAACATTCTCGTCTTTAAATCCTGTTTAAATATTTTATTATAGTAGTAGTTTATATATTGCTAAGGTACTCGTATTCGTTATATCAAATCAAAAACATTTATTCATATAGGTAACATAATGTACACTTATGAACTCCAAAAAAGAAATACATATTAAATGCTTCTAATTTAACATTTATATACTGCCAGTTCTCAAATCAAGGGCGTAGAACGGAAGAGAAGAATTTGCAATAAACTCTCCGCCACTCTTTTTAATCGCCAAGTTTTAGTTTTAAACAATATTTGTAAAACAACACGCAAAATGCCTTCAAAAAGTTAAAAAGAAAAATAATTCTTGCAATATCTGTGTTACCGTTAAATCACAATAAAATACAAATCCCACGTTATTCCCTTCGCCCTACGATATAAAACAACCGGCAACAATATAAAAGTCATTAAAATACGAAAAACAACGTTCATAAATCATCGAAACGAGTAAATTACTTTTCTGTTTACGCCCGATCAGTTACCGCCATTTGCATTACATTGCTACAAAATGGCGTCGATTAAAAATGGCGCGAATTTTGTTTGTTAATTTATTATTATAGATTGAAGTACCGTATGTACTTCAGTACTATAGGAAGAAATTCTGAGTTTGTTTTATAGCTTATTTCAGGAATGTATAATCAACGTAATAATCGAAATAAGTAGGTAAGTACCTATTGTTACGCGGATTTAACCGGAAACCTTCTGGAATGACGGAATTGCTGCGAAAACCACTAAAACAAATTATGCATGATTTAGTTTCACAGGTGAATAATGAGTTATGGTTGGAATGTATATACATATAAGAAAAATACACAATATTATTTTTAAGATCTTACAAAATGATGAATTTTATTCGTTATTGTTTTTGGTACCATGTTAAGACTCGGAAAAATTCACTCGAAACCATCGAAGTAGAAAGTATGATTTTACTTTACTAAAATACCAAATATTTTTTGACAAGGGTTCTAGACCTAATTTGGGTTATACAAGCTTCACTTCCAGAGTATGTTGAGAGCCCAAAAGATTTTCTCAAACCAAATTTCAATTAAAAATGTTTGTACTCAGCGTTTGCTGGACATAAAATATCAATATTGATACGAATCATTTTATTCTGAGAAAGTCAATAAGTAGTTCCTTATTAGAGGAAACTAACCTTTATTCCCAGTCCATAAGAAAATCCAACTATATTCTTATCACGCGTCAGTCAACATGACAGGTATGATTGCTCTTATCATTGTGAAAGTAACGGGTTCTTTTATAACATTCCGATGTTTTTTAATAAACTGGTGTAATGTTCGGGGTTAGAAGGGGGCCTTAAATTGAATACGATAGCTAGTCCAGTATATGTTATATGTATATTTATTGCTTACAAAACAAAACAAAATTATACTGGCACTACAGAGTGATCTGCCAGAAGTACTGACTACCGATGGAGCCCATTTATATATAAAATAGAAGTTAAACAATTAAGACGAATATATGTCAAGTCAAGTCAAAAATTATTTATTCATATAGGTGTACACATGTGGACGTGAAAAAAGAAATATACATTAAATGCTTCTAATTTTATATTTACTGCCAGTTCTCAAATCAAGGGCGTAGAACGGAAGAGAAGAACTGGCAATAAACTCTCCGCCACTCTTTTTATTCGCCAAGTTTTTTTTTACACAACGTTTGTACAGCCCAATGGATGCAATCCATTACACCATGTTCCACATGACATCTTAAGTAATAATTTATAATTTAAAAATAAAGATTTGTTCTCTATCAGCAGGAGGCATGATGAAATAGGAGCACGCACTTACATTCTCGTGGGAACATCACGCAAATACATAGTCGAAATAGTAACCTAGAAGCAAAAAAGAATCTAGATTTCTAAATTTGTTTCGTGATATTTAACCGACTAGGAAAGTGGGTTGTCAGCCTTTTGTGACATACACCGTGACTTTTTAGGTTTTCAGGACATTGAAAGATGGGGTTATTGCACAACTATGATTCAAACGCTCGGTCTCAGGGTTGAAGTCGCTTGCCTAAGCCAGTAAACTTGTATCAAATATCTATAGTTAACTAGCTGACCCGGCAAACGTCGTTTTGCATATATTTTATTTCTAGGAAACATTTTTTTAGTTAAAAAAAAACAACTATCTACTATAATAAAAAATAGGGGTTGATCGTAGAGGGGGTGGCAATTACGGTTTGTATGTATTTTTTTATGAAAAAAAATAAAAACAAAAAAAATTGTCAAAAAATAAAAATATTTTTTTTAATAAATAGATTCTCAGACTTCTCTCATAAGAATCTCAATTCTCTCTTAAGAATTGGTCCAGCCCTTTCGGAGGAGAATGGGAACAGTGTGACACGAGAATTATATATAAAAAAAGGGAATTTGACAGTTCTTGTAGAGATAAAGAAACTCGAAAGAAGATTTTATTTAATAGTTTTATAATAATCTAATCTTGTCTAACATCTCAACAGCAACTCAGAGAAATAAAAATAACTCCCCTGTGTTTATGGAACAAAAGATCATTAATGTTTTATGGCTAAAGTGCGAACGAAGTGTTCCTGACATTTTGACATTTGTGATACGCTGTATGTCGACGGGTAAGTTATCTGAAAACGACGTGGGTGTCTTGATAAAAACTTTAAATGAAATCGCGTGTGGCCTAGTTTTGCATATTTTATAAGCTAAAATTCTAGATACAACATGGAAAGTTCTAGGTTTCCTAGAAGCGCAGAATGTTTAATTTTATTAACTAGACCAAGTCCGCTAGTTAGCTGGTTCCAGATTGTGAGTTGATTTTAAATCATAGGTATTTTATACTAGCTGCCCCTGCGAACTTCGTTTCTCCTTAATGTGATTTTACTTAGCCTACCTGTTTAGTAAAGTTGTTCTGTGAATTTTTCTCTATATACAAACTTCAGAGTTCAAGTCATAATTAACAAATAAAAAATAGGAGTTGATCGTAGAGGGGTGAAATTTAAGGGTTGTATGTTTATTTATATGCTGTATCATAAAAAATAAAAATATTTTTTTTTTAATAAAAATAAATTTTGTGGTGGACATTGGACACCCCTTATCACTTAGGGGTTTGAAAGATAGTAGCCGATTCTCAAACTTACTGAATATGCATAAAAAAAATCAGAAGAATCGGTCGAGCCGTTTCCGGGGAGTATGGGAACGAACATTGTGACACGAGAATTTTATATATTAGATATTTCTGTCTAAAGCAGGCTCTACCGCACGAGGGAGTGATAGAGCGAGGGAGGGAGGAAGCGCACATAACCAGAAAAGTCAATTGGTGTACTGCCAAAGTTCGAAACTACGACCTCAGGGATGAGTGTCGCCCGCTCAAGCCACTGGCATACTGCTCAAATCTGCTGTGTTTGAAATTATGTTAATTCAGTTAAATTATGTGACAGAACTCATCATACGATATCATCCAAAACTAGTAATTTTGACCCACATTACAATGACACTCTACTACACACACACTACACACAAAAGCGTTACAACGCTTAACGTATATAGCCTCATTATGTGTTTGATTATTTTAAAACAAATAAAAGTCTTAACCAAAGCTTTCAAAATCGATCGATTTGAATCGGCCTATTTCGTATTTAGGTATTTTAAAATCCAATTTATACATCTAACCGCTAAAAGCTAACAAAAAGCCGAATTCACTGAAAGGACATGAATAAAGATTAATTGAAGCGGTTTAATTAAAATGTTAATGCGTACGTTCGATTAGTGATAGGTCTTATCTAAACGACATTTAACACGCTATGAGGGGCGCATCACAAAGATATTGGGACGTTTTGTTATGGGTGATGAACTTAATTTGCCCCTGTAATATAAAAAATAAAGTAAAATAATAATAGTAGTTCCTCGACATACCTTGTTTGTATGTCAAAGTAATTTTCCCCATTGAAAAGCTATTTATGCGTTCTAGCACCCAAAACATCACCTTAGTGTTTTAGAATATGAAATTATTTTACGATTCAATTCAATAGACATCTTCTTTTTCAGACCCTTGGTTATAGAAATAAATGTGATAATTTTGTTAATGTACAAAAAGCAAAAACGCGAACCCAACTTATCGAAAATGCTTCGAAAACGAGTAGAAGCAAACAGACGAAGGTCTAGTCTGAGGTGGGTGAAACTGTTAGTGTAGTATGTAGTGTGCGATTCCTCGTATTTCAATTCCCATCTCAAAGCAAAACATCGTATCTCAAAATTCTCTAAGCACTGTTATTCGGAAGCGGAAAGAAACAATTTAAAAAAATCTGGGAAGATGGAATAAAAGAAATAGCGGGGAACTATTAGTAAATGGTGGTGAGGATGAGAGACAAGTGGAAGAATGTGGAGAAGGCCTTCTCTCCGTCATTCTGAGAAGTCACTCACAGTAGCAGTACTTACAGTATCAGCGATTTGCTGTCATGATGCGGGTACTGATCTCTGGCCTGGGATTCTTATTACTAGTCACCATTGGGCCCACATAAACTCCTCACATTGTTCAAAGCGCTAACCCCCCCAAAAGGGTTTCTTGCCGCTTGTGCTGTCGTCATATACTTTGTTAATTACTTTAATATATAAATTAAATAAGGCTATTCTTTTATTGAGTGTTCTGACTAGATCATTGGAAGTGTGACCTCAGCTATGGTTGCGAAGTCAATGTATACATATACTGGCAATTGTGAAGTTAAAGTGTTTTAAGGTGTAAGTATTTTTATCATTATTAAATGTATATGTTACAGTTAAAACCGGTTTTTAGATAGAACGCGTTATTCCTAGTTAGAACGCGTTTTTACTAAACGCCTTTGTTAAAACTAGAATTAACTAATGCTCACAATTGAATATCAGTTAAAACTAGTTATTACTAGACAAAACGCGTTTTTTCGAAGTTAGTCAGTTAAAACTGTTCCGACCAAGGCTACTAAGAAAGGATGTATGTCAAAAAGGTGTCTCTGCAAGAAAAATGGCTACCTTTGTAATTCAAAATGCCACGATAGTTTGTCTTGCAATAACAAGTAGATCGTCATCTTTTTTAATTTTAAGGTTGTTTGATTATTTTTTTATTGTATGTTTACCAATCCCTTAAAAATGTTATTATAATGTTCCTTTTTTAAATTTTATGGTTGTATTCTGTTGATTTGTTTGATTATTTTATTTACTTTTAATTAATGTTGTCACCTTGGCAACTACTTTATGCTGATGTTCCCTAAAATGTTCCTTTAGTGTAAGTTTTTTTTACTAGGTACGGTACTATGTTTCTATACCCTAGATCTTTTTAATAAATATTTTTAAAACTTTATCTTGTTTTCAATCCCAAAACTCAAATTAGTTTCTCTAGTGCTAGTTGTAACTAAAGCTCGGAGTGACAACTAGTTTTATCAGAAAATGAATTATATCAGTGGTAAATTCTAGTTTTCACTTGTTATTTCTAGTTTTGACAAAGGCATTTAGTAAAAACTATTTTTAACTAGGGAAAACGAGTTTTAACTAAAAACTAGTGTTAACTGCAACATATATAAACGAGCGGTTATAAGCATTAGAAAAAGGAATAAAAAAATACGTATTGTATATTTTCTATTTAATTTATAAACACCATACAGCGAATGTTTTTATGTTTGACGAAATTAATGTGTTTTTAACTATACTTTACTACCCATATTTGTTCATTTGATAGGTACCTACTATCCTTTCTCATAAAACACTAATAAACATCGAATGAAAATTTGTTTGAATCATTTGGAGTTTTACGTAGGTGCTACGTGGCATTTAAGTAATGTAAACCTTACCTATAAGGCTTTATTTAAATAACGGTTGAATCAATAATGTATTTAGATAGAAGAGCACACGTATTCGGTTACCATTGTGAGAGCTTTGATCGCCTGCGTTCGACCGGTGGACTAGTTTACGGGTAGCGTCGGCAAAACGCTACCAGTTATTTTATTGATATTATAACTAGTTTTTTTATATAACAAACAAATGGGGCAATGGGGCAGGAGGTCAACTGATGTTAAGTTATACCGCCGCCCATGGACACTTACATTGCTAGAAGGACTTAGAATCTTTATAGGTCATCAAGTATTTCAAAGTCGCATTGTATTATTAAAAGGCCAAAAATAAATTTGACAATTTTAATCATATATTAGTTATAAATTATAATCATAATTATTAATAAAGTGTTAATTGATTTGATTCTATCTTTGTTTGTTAGTTTCCCATACAACCAGATAGATGGCGTTTGTTGAGTATTATTTAATATACGAAACAACTGACAGACAGATACACTTTACCAATGGAGTGGAGATATCTGATGTTTTATTTATAGTAAATATGTAATATATGCAATACAAAAAAAAACTCGAAAATTATTTAAGTATTTTTGAAGTTGTTTAGAACAAACATTTCTTTACATATATGGTTTAAGTTGTCTTAAGAACTTTTGTGTCTGCTTTCCCCTAAAAATCGATTCCAAGGCAACATTAAAAAATACTTTATCACCTAAATAAATATTCGGTAACAAATTACATATATCCCCTTCAGGAATTCTTTAATGCCTATAGCTAAAAATTTGATATGACTTTTAGTTTAGGTCAAACTTACTGGACATACACTGCTAAGAAGCCTTAATAGAAAAAATTATCCAATTCCAATATCAAATACATATAGTATAAGCCCAAAACTCCATTAAGTCTGTTTCCTACAATGTCTGGGTAAATAAAATGTTGCCTGTTTGTCTGACTCTACCGAAAAGGGTTAAGCGATTTCGGAAGTGAGTTCGAATGATTTATAAAAGGCTGTCTCATTTGAATCTGAATGGCTAGTGTTGGATTACCCCACCCCTAACCACGATTATCGGTTTAAAGAATATTGTTTTAACAGATATCAAGTTTTATTTTATTTTTCATCTCAATTGACATATATTAAAACGAGATCAATCAAATAATTATAAAAATAAATAAATAAGGAAATAGCTAAAAGGTTAGTCGACATCACAGGAGACCGAAGAGCTGGCAGCTACCTCGGACAGAGAATTCTAGCTATTCAAAGGGGGAACGCTGCCAGTATCTTCGGAACCTTGCCTAAAGGGATTTAATAATATATTTTATATAATATTCTAAAGAGGAGTTTGTGACGAATAAACAATAAAATCTCTTGTATAGGTATTTCCGAAACGACTTAGAGTCCTTCAAGAAAAGAGCGTATCAGTTCTTGAAAGGCCGGCAACGCACTTGCGAGCCTTCTGGCCTTTTTGCTTTCTATTAGATAAAAAAAGGCCCTGTCCCTGTTTATATAAATATGAAACAAAATTAAATATTAAATATTTAAAAAAATTACCAAGTGTGGGACTTTTATTACGTTACATTGTTTAGGTTATACAATATAATAATATATTCTACTCTTTATATCTTCATATAATCGATACGATTATATTACATTATTTTTACGTATATGTTGGCTTTTAAAATAGCATAAAGCTTTTATTTTTCGAGAATATTGAAGTGTGTGTATCGATTTCTACTTTGCGCTTAACCGACGCTCAGATGCTCCAACATTCTACTGTATTTTATTAAAAATAACAATTTTTAATGGATATATGAAATAATAACCGGTAAAGTAGGTCAAACACATGGTTTATACGATCTTTCTTAGATCCTTCATCAAAAGAGCGTACCAATTCATAAAAGGCCAGCAACGCACTTGCTTGCCCTCTGCCATCGAGAGTATCACTTAACATTAGGTGAGCCTCCTGCCCGTAACCCCTGTTCCAAAAATAACGATGTATATCCGAGGTCATGGTTCTACGTCCCAAGAAATCCTACTAATATTATAAACGCGAAAGCTTGTAATGGATGGATGGATGTTTGTTACTCTTTCACGTGAAACTACTGAATAGATTTCAATGAAACTGTACAATAATTTAGCTTATACATCAGAATAACACATAAACTTCAATTTATAAAGATAATGTGTGAATTGTACAAAATATCAAGTAGGAAATATCTGACATTAAAACCTATACCGAACTTTTGTTCGGTTTGGCACGAAACTTTTTTAAGTTTCTAATGTTTCTACTAATGTCATAATGTTAGTTCTTTTCTACGTCACGCTAATATAAGCTACTGGAAGCAGACGAAGTCGCCGGCACCAGCTAGTAAAAAATATATCCTTAAATACGTTCGCATATTCTGTCAGTTTTTAAAATTGTAGATCCTTGAATTATGCAATTAATATTTTAGCTTTAGCAAAGCTTGAACAAAAGACTGTCATATAATTCCATAACTTGAATAGATCGGGGTCTTTACGACCCTTTATATCACGTTAAATGGGTTAAGGACCCTTTGATTAAGGAATAGTTCCTGATTTCAATACCTGACAGGTATTTCCTGTAGGAATATTTAGCAAGAACTTTGTAATGCTCCTTAAAGAACCGAGGAACTTTGCTTCGCAATAGTTATGCTAGTGGAGGTGAGTTCAGAAAAAAGGAAAGAAGTCAGTGAGATTATGTTTAGTCTGTAATGTTTTTTCTTGTGTGTTTAAATGTAAATAAAGTTATTATGTCAACATGTCAACTCAAATTGAAATTGAACTTCAAAAATCATTTATTGATATAGGTAACAAAATTTACACTTATCAATTTTACATTTACTGCCAGTTCTCAAATCAAGGGCGTAGAACGGAAGAAAAGAACTGGCAACTCTCCGCCACTCTTTTTAATCGCCAAATTTTTTAGTTTACACAACGTTTTAAGTAAAGGCCTCATTTTTGCTTCAAGTGTGCGATTATTGTTTACTTTTTAAATATATTAACAACATAATCTAAGCTAACCTAAGCATAGTATTATTAAATTAAAGAAATAGTTTTAAATATGCTGTTAATATATATTTTGTTATAGTTTACTCCAGTCCTTGGGTCGTATTGATGTGCTGCACTTGAGGGTCTTGCGCCTGATTAGCTTTGTAAAGGGTCGTTTGGACCCATACGATTGATTATGGGTTCAATCGAGCTGACATTCGCAATTTACTGAGATTTCCGAGACTTTGTTGTAAGGTTATAAAGGATTTTGCTACTTTTTATCTATCCCTTTTGACATACAAAATGGGTCCTTGGAACATGTCTAACTTGAAAATTAAGTGTTACAACACATATATACTATTACTAGCTGACCCGGCAAACATCGTTTTGCGATGTATGTAGGTACATATATTATTTCTAGGAAACGTTTTTTAGTTCAATATCAAACTATCTACTATATTAAAAAATACGGGTTGTTCGTAGAAGGGTGACAATTAATTGTATGTATTTTTATATGTAAAAAATTTGGGGGTGGACTACTTAACATTTAGGGGTTTGAAAGATAGGTAGTAGCCGATTCTCAGACTTACTGAATATGCATAAAACATTTCATAAGAATCGGTCGAGCCGTTTCGAAGGAGTAAGGGAACGAGCATTGTGACATGAGAATTTTATATATTAGATGATCACAAACCGTTACCCAGCTATTTACGGATAGATAAAATCATGTCTACTCAAACTTGAATGAAATGAATGAAAATGAAAGCTGAAGGGAATGCTAGTTTGTCAGGAAAAGTATCGTATCAATTTTCAAATACTGATAAATTAATAGCCATTCCATAAAAAATGATACGTAAAATATTTCTTAATTGTGTTTAAAAACACAACATTATTACCATCGGTATTAATAAAATAAATAAAAATCTTTAAGTGTCTAGGCGTCAGGTTTCTGTATGTTTCGTGATCATTGTTTTTTTCTAATAGCAAATAAGTGCACATTGTGCCTGATACACGTGGATCTAAGCTGAGAGAGTGTATGCGCACATAGACAGAAGTACATTAGTGCATAGCCGGAGATCAAACTTCCGACCTCAGGTTTCGCACTAGGCAAACACTGTTAGGTTTCATATAGATTGGTAGTAGTAATAACGCGTTAGTAACGAATATAAATTCAATTTTTTTTTTAAATCCGCTGTTTTACTATTATAATAACAATAATAAAGCCCGTTTAAATTCCAATCATGTCAAAAAAATGATAATATACAGCTTCGATTTTTTAGATTTTATACATTATTTTTATCTTATCATCCTTTATATCCGATATCTTAGCTATTTTCAGTACCGTCGATCGGAACCCCTTCACGGGTAAAAGCCTCTGCAGCTTTTTCCAAGGGTCTCTGTCTATTGCTTTCTTTCTCCATTAGCTTCCTGCTACCGCTTCTATTTCTTCTATCCACCTTTTTTGGGTTTTACTAGTAATAAAGTAAATTATAAAAATGGAAGTATGATATTTTTATTATTCGTAACTAATTGTCCTATATTTTAGTAAAGAGGACTTGTAACATACTGTAGCTATTGTATTATATATGATGTGGTGAACTTTTATAAATAAATACATTTGATAAGCACAGTAGTGATAAACATTATTGCGATTAAATCAATCCTGAAACCGTAGTGCAGTATGAAGTAGCTGCAACAGACTCGACGTCTTATAAATAACTAATATCAATTGCAACTTCGCTGCATTCCACTTGTCACTCGAATTAAATAAAAACATTTTCAGATCTTCCATACGGCTGAAGGATTTTAAAGCTCTTGTAATAATAGTACTTTAGAAATTAAATAAGAAGTTTCTTTCTTGATAGAGGACAAATCTTTGTTTTTAATTAATTTTATTATTATTTATTACTGAGGATGTCATGTGGAACATTGTGTAATGGTTGCAGCTCCAAACGTTGTGTAAAACAAAAAATTTGGCGATTAAAAAGCGTGACGGAGCGTTGCCAGTTCTGCTCTTCCGTTCTACGCATTTGATTTGAGAACTGGCAGTAAATGTAAAATTAGAAGCATTTAATGTATTTTTCTTTTTTGACCTTCATAAGTGGACATTGTGTTACCTATAGGAATAAATAATGTTTGACTTTGAGGTATAGTCAACATTTTAGTTTTTTTGAAGTTATACTTCTTTTGGCGCATTAGGGAAAAATTATGAGAGTAAATTTCTTTCTATTGTTAGTATCATTTTTTCTACAAACGTAGAATAAGGCGAAAGATTTTTATCTTGTTACGCCAGAGAAGTATAACTTCTAACGCGTGTACATAAGTAGACACACGTTTGATTTAGTTCTTATTTCTCTTGACTGCTTTCGAAGAAATTATTTGGCTCCTGGCAATTTATTTTGTATTTTTTTTTTGTCTGCCTTGCTTACTTAAAATTGCCTTGTGCTAAATGGAATGCACTAGTACAGCAGGAAGACAGTATTAATAACAGATCGTAGACTGACGCGCAGTCTGCAATAAGGACATCTTTGATGTATTCATGTGAACATGTTTACTGTTGTAGGCAGAATATTTAGGCGATACACTCTATACTCTTAAGGCATCTCTACTTAATGAAAAGCCTTAGAAATCCAGTGGAGCTTTTGGTCGGATTAAACTACTCGTATATCAGTTTTTAATAGGCAAGTAGGTGAGCTGCCCACGCCGTCGATTTTGAGCAAATGTAATTACATAGAAGAAAAACAATTGGTGCACAGCCGAGATACGAGCCTATCACTTTAATATCTGATGAGCCTCCTGCCCGTTGTTACATAAAAATAACAAAAAACATGTGTGTACTTATGTACACGCGTTAGAATTTATACTTCTTGGCGTAATAATTTTCTTCGAGCACTTTATTATATTTAATGGTCACTTCCAATCGAAACCATGATATTTTACAATAAACACTATGTTTTTTATCACATTGAAACGGGTTTTCTCGTATAGAAATCATTATTTTGGTTTAAATATACACGACTCTGAAAAACACTACGCCATGACAGACAATGCAACTTGTCGATAAAACAGAGCAAGCGCCAACTAGCGGCCCAGACTTTTTCACCGACGTTTGAATAGATATTCAGGGTGTCGGTTTTTTGTGACGGTGTGTGCGCGCATCGCAAATATATACTCTAATCATTTTTTCCTAACGCGCCAAAAGAAGTATAACTTCAAAAAACTAGAAAATTTTTAAAGACTCCCCATTAGAATGCTCCATTATCATTTTGTTAAATAGACTATTCATTAAAACCTTTTAAAAATGTCCTGTGAATCTTCACAGAGAGAGCAGTTAATATTTGTCATATATCTGTTAATTATTTGTGTCTATCAGATGTGTACCACCCCCACAGATGTTATACGTCATAACATAAAAACTATCGTGCTATCGAGCAGTTCATCTTATTAACGACCTAATTAAAACTAAGTCAGCCGTGTCAAAATACATTATTAGGGGTAGATCACGCCATCTGCGCCACGCGTCTCAAATTAATTTTATTTGTTATTAACTTATTAATTTAATGCCCCTGTCTTAATTTATTGTATGTAGTTATAAAAGGCTCACCGGATGTTAAGGTGATGTAAAATATGTAAAAGAGTGGCGGAGAGTTTATTGCCAGTTCTTCTCTTCCGTTCTACGCCCTTGATTTAAGAACTTTTTATATTTCATTTTTATTTATTTTTTGACGTTCATAAGTGTACATTTTGTACCTATAAGAATAAATGATTTTTGAATTTTATGAATAAGTGATCCCGCTGCCCATGGATGAGTGCGTTGCCGTCCTTTAAATCTCTCTGTCTAATGGCTTGAGACAAGTTCACGTTTGGGTCTGAGCTGCGCTTAGCGCTGTGGTATGTCTATGCACACAGCATAGCATAATTAGGACTGTGAATATGAATATGGCGCTATTTATTTTCTCACGATATTTTATAAATGTCGTCTGTTCTATAAATTTCAGGATATCATAACTATTTTTTTGTGTTGTTTCTTGTATGCATAATTGTTGCCAATATATCGTTATCTAATCATAATTCTATTATTCACCAATTAATATAGTAATTCGTATCTCATTTAAATGTCAAAGGCTGGCGCCACATTAGAAACTAACTGGCCGCGTCTCCGGCGAGCTGACTGGCAAGACCACATTTCTGCAACTTGTAGTGAAACGTCACCATATAAAAATGAAGTTAATGGTTTAATAAGAACCGTGTAATACAAATAAGACATTCGTTGACTAATAGTTATAATTTATAGTTATAGTTATAATTATTTCTCGTATTTGTTGCCTTTAGAAAACTTTATACAAAATTATGTTGAAGGTTTGGGAAAATAAGCTTTTCCAAAAACATTTAGCACTCTTTAAGTGATTTTTGGTTTCTCTTTTAAATAAGAATACAGTGTTTTTGTTTTTTTGATATATCAAAATGGGAAGGTGATTAAATTTTTAAAAGGTACTTTCATACTTTGATTATTATACTAATCGCTTGAAATATCATGCAGGACAACGTCTGTCGGGTCCGCTATATATATATATATATATACAACAGAAGTATTACTTCCAAAATATGGTACATAAACACAATATTTAATGTCGCTCTTGGAAGTACATACGTAGAATACCAGTGCTGCCTCCAGCAGCCACCGCCCAAAAATAACCACCATTCCCGGGAATTATCCGAGTTAAATACAGTTAAACTGAGTTACTTTAATTATACCAACTAATTATCTTCTTGACAGCATCGTCGAAGAAAAATCTCATTCTCGTGAACCACTGACCTAAATACTTGATTGACATAAAATTGTGCAATCAAAAAGTTTAATTTGTTACATGAAAATCAGCGTAAAATTAGTATGCACGAAATTTGAATTATATTTCAGAGTGAACTGGTATAGTTTATATTTATTTATTTTCCTTATTTCCTATTTTTACAGTAACTTAATACTAACACAAAACTATACTAAAAACATAATAAAAACATAACAAGTAAAAACTTAAAACTTAAACCTTTTTATAAATAATGCAGTTCTTGTGAATTAAGCCAGTGTGCAACTAAATATATCTCACAAGCAATAGTGTTTAAGGTGCGCAAGACACGCGTAAATGGTGATTCTCTGAGTAAGTTCGTCCGCGCCCGAGGCACTGCCAGCAATCGCGACCAAGAGGTGGTGGTGGTTCTTACCACGCCGAGTGTGGTTATTTGGCACACGCAGCCCCAGTCTCTCCAACATTTCCGCATTATATATTTTACCTCTAAGGACCTTAAAAAAATATAATCTAAATAGTCCCTCCTTACGTCTAACAAAAAACAAGAAAGTCAAAAGTTGTTTGAACTGAAATCATTGGTGCAGGTGACATTTATAAGCAATTTGTACAATGAGATTTCAAATGAATAACTGTCTCTCTCTCTCTGGGGTCGGTAACCCATGTCTTAGCATTGTGGTAGCTGTATTGAAATTGACGCGAATAATTTTCCTCCACCAATTATTACAATTATTCATCAGTTCTGCTCTTTTCTACAACTGTGAATAGTTTTCAGGTTCTCTGGTTGCCGAACGCCCACGCGATCTTTTGCCTTCGGTGTTGCCAATGACGATGAGCTTCTCTAGGTTATCATCATCATCTTGATATTCATCAATATCACCTCGATGGATGTCTTCCACAGTCCGTTTCACAAGGCATTTTCTTTTGCGAACTAGCGAACTGTGGCAACGACTCCCGGTGGGGGTATTCCCTGAGAGATACCACCTCCAACTATTGAAAATTCGAGTGTACTACTCCCTAATAAATGTTATGTCAATAATATAGGAAGACAGAAAATTCAAGGGGACGGTTCAGTCTGATGTTGATTATGGTACCAATTCCTCTTCTCTTCTATATTCTAGCATAAAATCTTATCCTTAAAATCATCTTTAACATATATTCCAATAGATTTTGATCGTATTTCGTCGTGGTTTCCCACAGCGATATTAATTCAGTCCATTAGTAGATATTAATGAGAACTATTGGCGAATGGCCAAGACATAAACAGCTGTGCTTAATACAAAATATTTAGGGGAAGTTCCTTTGAAGGGATAAATAAAACTGAATGTATTACTCAACATACCATTAACTCGCTTTTCCACACATAATGTTATATCATAACTAAATATAGAATAACTATACAACTAAAACAAAAAACTAAATATAAAAAAAAAACAAATCAGTGGCGCGACAACCTTTTTCAGTCTGGGCCTCAGATTTCTTTATCTATTTTATGATTATTTGTCAATCAAATAGGCAAATAAGTGATCAGCCTCCTCTGCCTGACAAACGGCGTCAACTTTTTTTGAATCGGTTTCCTCATGATGTTTTCCTTCACCGTTCGAGCGAATTTTATGCACACAGAAAGAAAGTCCATTGATGCATATTTGGGGATCGAACCGTTCAGGGATGAGTGTCACACGCTGAAGCCACTAGGCCAACACTGATGAAAACTAAATATGATGTACAATATAATAAAGCTAATAGACTATTGCTATTTGGTCTTCACTGACCATCTTGAGAGAATGGGAGAGGATCAGAGTGTCAATAAAGCTTATCTTGGAATACTAATGGTCCGTCGGCTAGCTTTGGGTCATTGCACCAGCGGAGTAGTAAATTGCGTAATTTATATAACAACAAGAAATAAACAAACATCATATTATAACCATTATAAGAAGCGTGATAGTCGCTGAATCGGCGCTGGTACTCTCTTAACGCATCTCAATATTTCTTTTTTTTATTAGTTTAGCTATGTACAATAGAATTCAGATTGCAAATAACAGCTATAGCTAATGCGAACCCGGCTTAGATTTTAAGTTTTTCCGTTAGCCCGAGTTTAGCTGTCAAGTCCCAATTTAAAAAAAGTTTATTTTATTAATTTTTTTTGTAATATTTTTGATTAAGGTTCGCGATTCTATTTATTTTTTATTTTATGTAAAATTTTTGGTATTCACTTTTCCTACTTTTATACAATTTTTTATGTATTTTTTCTCACTAGGGTTTTATTTAAAAAAATTGTAAAATATAAAAGAGTAAGTATGGAGTTTATTGCCAATTCTTCTCCATATAAAACTACCTTTTGGAAACAACTAAATTATTTTTTGGTACCATTGTAATATTGACTTTCAAAACTGCCATTCTAATAGGCCTAATTGAAATCGACTTTGACTTTTTGACTGAGGAGTTGGCACTTACAACTCTATTTATGTATTTGCTTCATATTTTATTCAAAACCAGTCTGTCAGATTATCTGTCTACTGAGACGTGGTGTACTCGATGCCCATACATAATAAATAATCCAGTATCATAATCGTTTGAACATAACTACTCTATAGGCTATATATAGGTTTGCGACTTGCCAAAACTGTAATTAATATGTTAAGCCGCATTTATATTTATCTGACGTGTTGTGTTGTGATGCTCTCTGTCGTGATGGCTACTGTTCACATTGATATGACGTGTTATGATGCATTATGACGGTTTTTTGTATCAGTTCCGTCTTGACTCCCAGAGAGTTCACACATTTGCAATGTTTTTTCAAGAATCATCCGATTCAGATTCAGATTTTGAAGAAGAGTTGGAATTATTGGCGTTGGCAACGCTTCTAACTAAACAAAGAAAAAGAAGAAGAAGAATTTTTTCTCCTATCTTTTCCCAAATAGCTGCTCTCATAACTTGATCTTTATATTCTTTACATTTTGGATTATAAATCACTTTAAATTGTCTTATGTATTCAATTAGTTGCTCTTCGTCCATTTCTGACGCGTAATAACACAACACTGGCGCGTGCACACTAGTCTGATGCGGTATGACGTCTCACGGCACCGCCCCCCGCACCTCACCCTTTCTGACGCGGACCGGGATCGCCTGTGACACGACACATCAGAAGCCGTCATAACACACCGCATTGAATAAATGTGAACGCTTCCATATTAAATGTATGAAACTGATACCGTTCTGATGCATCACAACACAACACGTCAGATAAATGTAAATGCGGCTTTAAGATTCGTTAGATGTGTTAGGACAAAAATTCGATCATAAGTTAAAGAATCATAAAGAACATCATGGACATACCTACATGACTCAAAATTCGTGGATTTATATATAAAATGCGTATTTTCGTGGGTAGGTTACAAATTTAATTAAAACTTCTAAAACGATTTTTTTTAATTATATAAATAATGTACTATGATTATTACATTATATAATAATTCACATTTCCCTAAAGTTTTACAATGGTTTTTATTTACGTTTTTTTTTTGACAATTCACACCAATTGACCTAGTCCCATGCTAAGCTGGTGAAGCTTGTGTTATGGGTACTAGGCAACGGATATACATACATATTATAGATAGATAGACATATAAATACATATTTAAACACCCAAGACCCAAACACAACACCAAATGCTCATCACATCGATGTTCGTCTCAGCCGGGGATCGAGGGTACTAACCACTAGACCAATGAGTCGTCAAAGTATTGAAAACTAGATTTATTAATCAGTGTATAAAATTGTTAACTTGTCGACTAAACAAGTCTTTATTTTTTTAATGAAATAATTAGATGCAATTAATTATTATTATAACTATGTAGGTAAAGCATATTGTACGTATAAATACTGTATATTTGTGTGTTGATAAGAAAAATACATTTTATAATTTCGAGTATTATATTAATAAAATTCATGAAAACATTATTTTAAAGTATTACATAAAGGTTTCATTAAATGATGCAACAAGTGTTAATAAGGTTACATACAAGGGACATGAACACCACTGAAGTATTTCCGAACAAATTCGACTAAGTGTCCTTCAAGAAAAGAGCGTACCAATTCTTAATAGGCCTGCAACGCACTTGCGAGCCTTCTGGTAATGTGAGTGTCCATGAGCGGCGATATTACTTAACATTAGGTGAGCTTCCTGCCCGTTTGCCTCCTGTTTCATAATAAGAAAGAAACACGTCGAATTGTAAACTTTCTTCGGTTTCAATTGTTTGACTAGTCTGTTAATACTGGCTTAGTAACTTACAAAGTAACTATCTACTATAAGTTTCGCCGACAAAGTTTTAAATTGTATTCAAAGGCATTTCTGCTACCCTAAAATCACCAATGAAATGTGGCACCTATGGCACATGGCTGGGGCGCTCTCCCATGTTCACGTGTCGCACATTTACAAATAAGGCAAATTGTATGTCGCCAGCTTTATTGGCAGGAATGCTGAAGGTGTGGAATGCCAAGTGCATTCCAGACTGCTTTGAGATACAGACTGTTTGAGAAATATCAATTGTATCAGAATTATAAGAACAATATTGTATTTATGTGTGTATCATTACAAAAAAATAGAAGTATATCAGTGTTTATTATATGCAAGAACAGTGTTGGCCTAGTGGCTTCAGCGTGCGACTCTCTTACCTGAGGTCGTAGGTTCGAACCCCGGCTGTGCACCAATGGACTTTCTTTCTATGTGCGCATTTAACATTTGCTCGAACGGTGAAGGAAAACATCGTGAGGAAATCGACATGTCTTAGACCCAAAATGTAGACGGCGTGTGTCAGGGACTGGAGGCTGATCACCTACTTGCCTGTTAGATTTAAAAAATGATCATGAAACAGATTCAGACATCTGAGGCCAAGACCTAAAGAGGTTGTAGCGCCACTGATTTTTTTTAACAGTCTAGTCGGTGATCAGTCTTCTGTGCGTGACATACGCCTTCGACTTTCTGGGTCAAAAAATGCCGGTTTCCTCACGATGTTTTCCTACACCTTACGAACCAGTGGTATATGCCCATTTAGACAGGAAGGAGGAGTAAGTTCGAATATATTTCCTTGGGGATGAGAGTCGCATGCTGAACCCACCATGCCAACACCACCTTTCATTGATTCTACTACTTATAATAAATGCTTATTTCAGCAGAAATCGTTCTAACAGTTAACTTATACAATTAAGGTGGCACTCGCGAGCATCGAGAGTGTCCATGGGCGGCGGTATCACTTAACTTCAGGTGAGCCTCCCACCTCATTGCCCTCTGTTATATTTAAAAAAAAATATCTCCATAATAATTGTTATTAAGTAAAAAGACATTCGGTTTTTTAAGTCCAAAATAGAAACAGCAGTCCCGTCCCTCCCAGTCCTTTCTTTTTGTCACAAGATATACAATTATAGTTATACACATACATATATAACGCCTAAATATCCTGAAAATGGGCTTTAACAATACAATAATCAGATTTTTATTATTTAATTTAAAATTTTAGATTTTATTTTATTTAGTTTTAGTTACAGTTAGTTGCACTTCTTGTACTTTACCCTATGTAGGTGTTTCTTTTTTTATTGTTCCATATTAGGGTTGCCTGGATGAAATCGCTTGTTAATAACTTATGTAACCTGCTTTTTTACATGTATGATTTTGTATATTATGGTAACGAAGTGTAAATAAATTAATAATCATAGTATTGTCTTTGATTGACATAACTTTTGCTCATTTAAATAAAACACTATTTTGACCGGATTGAAGTTATGTATTATTATAAATTTACAACTATTTAACATAATTTTAAATTTATCCGACGTTTCGCGTGCTTTACAGCGTGCGTGGTCACGGTGACTGAAGACAAAAGATGTTGAATGTCAAAAAGTATCACAGCTGCAGAGAAAGTTGCATTATCTGTATTTATTTCCCCGGAGTTGGTATCGACTAAAAGATGGAGGGATAGTTGTAAATTTATAATAATACATAACTTCAATCCGGTCAAAATAGTGTTTTATTTAAAGAAATAATCAGTTTATCTTATTTGTATCGAACATTTTAACACAGCCAATGTAATTTATCGGCCCTTTTCAAGGAATCCACCGATATAGGGCACATCTGTCAGCCCGAACACACCATTTGGCCTACTTCTTTTTATTTGACTTTGAGCCGAAATTATTGCTCCCAATGACGATAACAGATTTTATTGGATTCAGATTGATTGGCTTTAGGATATTTGAAATAAAACTATTTATAAAGGTTGTTTTTTAACATTACATCAGCGTTTAACTAATTTTAATGTGTGATTTATTATTCAATTTTTATCTTTTATGAAAAAGTATTCTGTGATTTTATTAAAATTCGCGGAATGCCCAATTTTGAGAAATTAATATATTTTTGAAGGTGTCTTGACATTACTTCAGTGGTTTTAGGATATTCGCTTTTGAAATAATGATTAGTGAAAATAAAAATAACAATATGTTTTTGTTCTATATAAGTTAATTAATTTAAATCATACTCTTTATATTTTATAAATAAATGCATTAATATTAACTTAACTAATTATTTGTAAAACAATTTTTTTGAACAGGGGGTAGAAGGGTATGAAGCTCACCTGGTATTAAATTATACCGCCGCCCATGGACACTCAATGCCAGTGGGCTCGCGAGTGCGCTGCCGGCCTTTTAAGAATTGATAAGACGTCAAAATTCGTCAAATTATTAGCGTTTCATTAAACCGACCGATGCGAGGGTGTTTATAACTACGAAAAAGAAATAAGAAACGATAACATGAGTTATATTATGTTTTAATTCATGACTTTTTATTCGTAGAATTTGACCAATAATATTGATACCCCATATGTCACCAAGAGTGACAACTAAACAAAAGAACGCATATTGTCGGCACGTGTGCCCCTTTCGCCCCAATATTGGGACCGATGCGAGGGTGTTTACACTATTATAACATTGTTTGATCAATATGAACTAGCCACCCTCTGTCTTTCATTATTTTATATTATTGTTATATCCAAGAAGCTCTAATAAACGCTACGAAAAAGAAATCAAGTATTTTACAGAGCGTGGGGTAGAACGGAAGACCATAGTGCGTCTTCATTGCGGCTGTCACTGGGACTAGTCTATTATCTAATATATGAAATTCTCGTGTCTCAATGTTCGTTCCCATACTCCGAAACGTCTCGACCGATTCTTATGAAATTTTTTAGGCATATTCAGTAAGTCTGAGAAGCGGTTAACTATCTTTCAAACCCCTAAGTGATAAGGGGTGTCCACCCCGAATATTTATTTTTATTTTTTGGATATTTTTTATTATGTGGCATTCAAAAATATTCACATCCCTTAATTTTCACCGCTCTACGATCAACCTCTATTTTTATTATAGTAAATATGGAGTAGTTATTTTTATGTTTAAAATGTTTCCTAGAAATAATATACACAGCAAAACAGCCGGGTCAGCTTGTCTACGTACATAAAATTCTCTTGTCACGGTGTTTGTAATTAAACTCTTTCGAAATGGCTCGAACGATTTTCGTGAAATTTTGTGTGCATATCGGTTAGGTCTGCGAATCGGACACCATCTATTTTTCGTCTAAAAATTTTGTTTAAAAAATTTCAATTGTCTAAAATCATTTTAGACAAAAAAAAATGTATGACACGAACAGATTCATAAGATCAGCCTTCTTTACCACCTTTCTTTGTGGGTTTTTGGTTTCTTGTTCTGGTCCTCTACTAACTAGTGTCATTTGTTGTAATACGATATTCAACTAATAATCTTTTGTATGTCGATCCTACTGAGGTTCAAATATACTCCAGTCGCCATGGTAATTACAGTAATGACAATTATTTATAAACCGCCACCCTCGCGCCGGATATGCGCGTGCGCACAAATATATCACAATGAAGTCATGAGCCATTATCGTCAGCTAAATATAGGTACCCATTTTCGAGCTTTTTTGGTCGTTATTTAAAATAGAATATTTTTGTTCCAGTCGTGAAATCAACACAACCAATTTGAGTGTTCGACCAACCAGGCTCCAAAAGATAAACCACTCCTTATATGGCAATTGTATTCGTTTTTACAACAAACTCCCAAGCGAAATTAGAGAATTATCACTAAATAAATTCAAATCACTCGTTAAACGTAATTGATCCTAATTCTTGGGATTGATTTGCTCCAGTTCTATCCGTGGCGATTAAAAAGAGTGGCTGAAAGTTTCTTGCCAGTTCTTCTTACCCGCTCTACGCCCTTGACTTGCGAACTAGTAGTAAATGTAAATTTACATTTAATTTAACTTCTTTTCTGACGTTCATAAGTGTACTTGTTTACCTATATGAATATATTTATTTTGTGTTTGATACATATAATATGTATAATGGTATCAATCGCTTATACGAGTACTGGGAATAAATAAGGCGCAACTGCGTTTCTCTGTGAATACAAAAGAAACAACATTTAAAGCCCATATTCTAGGTTTTATAAAATATAATAATATAATAAAAAATTAAAACATTACATATATTATGTCAAGTGACAAATTAAACATCGTCGAACAGACGGCAAAGAAGAAAAATAAAATATAAAAAGAGTTTGTATAGGAAAATATATTATGTTTTCCTTCACGTTCAAAAAAACTAAATAAACGATAAACTTATTATCTATCTACTGTATAATGATTGTGGGTGTTATCAATGATAGGTACTATGATATTAATCGCTATTTTCACATCAGTTTAAGGCCTCGTAGTCCGTCTGGTTCGAACCTAGAGCCTCCATGTTACGACTTTACCACTAACCCACAGAGGCGATTTATTTCTAACAACTCTTTGGACCCTTGCTATCTGACCCCTTAATTAGGGTCATGTATTTATCACTTTCAAAATAACACCTGGAGTTAACCACTTATAATAAAACTAATTACTTTAATGAAATAACGTAACAAAAGTGTTATAATGTAACGTAACAGTGTACTGTTAAATAATATATAATTTAAAGGATTTAGATTAAATAATTATGTTAATGATTACGTCTCTAGGAAAATTGCGATATCCATAATCCACGCGCAAAAACGCTTTGTATTTTATATTTCGCTTATATTTACAATACTCGGTTCTATGGTTCTTTACTATGAACGATTGTATTGATAAATGTCGTTTAAATAACTGTAACATTAATTTTTATATTTTAATAATATGTAGTTCCGATAATAAATAGTGACTAAATGCATAACTACTTAAATTTTAACATGTTTCATAATTCCGCGGTAGTATAGTGGTAAGTATCCCCGCCTGTCACGCGGGAGACCGGGGTTCGATTCCCCGCCGCGGAGAATTCTTTTTTAATTTTATTTATTTAAAAGTAACAACTTCTTTTTTTTTTAATTTTTTTTCATTTCAAAACGCAATTATAATATTTTTAACATATCTGTTTGCATATTATGTAAAATAACGTACGCTCGACTGTCATAAAAACAAACATACTTTTTAATAAACAAAGAAATACATATAAATATAACTATAACAGTAGCCCTTTCAAAACAAAAACCCTGAAATGGGAACAAAAAGGACCCAAGAAGGATTTTAAGCACTCAAGCACTTCTTACCTGCGAAGTGCCAAAGTGAACAATGAAAACTAAAACGTATACAGGAAACTTTTCAGAACTTTCAAATAGAGTTTTCGAGTTGTGGAGATATGACAGGAATATGAAGTCGCTTAAAGATTACAATTACAAAAGGCCGGCAACGCACTGGTGGTATCACTTTACATTAGACGAGCCTCCTGCGCGTTTACCCATGCTCTATAAAAATCGTGTGTATAAACTACAATTTATCAAATAACTAGCGACCCGCCCCGGCTTCGCACGGATGCAATGCTGATACTAAATTCAAAGTGCTATAAAGTATAGGTAGAACCGCGGCCTCCGACGCGCTGCGTCCCGCAATTTTTTTAAATTTGTAATATGTTCGAAATATTCATTTAAATCATATGCTGTAAAGGGCCATATAGATCTATATTAAATGAACAATTTATTCAAGGTATTTAATTGGTTAAGGATTAATGCTGTATTGGTTAAAATCGCTTCGAAAATTAGTCATTATTTGTCGTAAAAAGTAAATGACAAAAAAAAGTTATTGTGGGTTATCCATAAGAGATAGACATATACCATCACGGACTTTTCTGTAGACCTTTTCAATTTGTACAATACTTAGTACATTATTTTGATAAAACTCGTAGGGTTCGGCCTGCGTTTGCAATGTAAGCGGAAAAAATTTAATTATTTACGACATCACATTAGAAACCTCAAAAATAACAGTACTTCTCCACTATTTAATGGATGTTATTATACATATAAACCTTCCTCTTAAATCACTCTATCTATTAAAAAAAACCGCATCAAAATCCGTTGTGTAGTTTCAAAGATTTAAGCATACAAAGGGACATAGGGACAGAGAAAGCGACTTTGTTTTATACTATGTAGTGATATGTTGCTAAGCTCAAAACTCGAAGACGACTGGACCAAATCAAGTTATTTTAAGTTATTCCTTGAAACCTAAAGAATAGAGAGGAAAATATGAAGAATATTAAAAGGTCTCTAATAGCAAAAAGTGTAAGTACCTACTAAAAAGAAAAAAATCATATTAAATAAGGCAAAACAAAAAATATTTAATTGAAAAACAGAATATTATCAATCGTTTATGCGGCATAAACCGAAAATCAGTTCATAATTAGTTTTAAAAAGATTAAACTAAGATTTAAACAAACGTTATCTTAATAAAATAAAATAAATAATAGATTTATTATATAAATAAAAAGAAGTACTAAAACAATAGCCTTAATCTTAGCAACCGTTTGGGATTTAAACCATTTTGAATTAAAAATACATAGAAGTTTCCTTTTAAATTCAGTTTTGCCAATCCTCTTGCATTTTGATAAAAGATTTAAGTGGTGTCCAACCGCGACAGTAGTTCAATGCGATTAATTTTACATAAAAGGTTGAAAGCAGGTATCTGTAATTAATTTAATTATTGTCACACATTCGATACTAAATTACGTGAAATTATCGTGATTCATGAATCCTTTTTCATTGTCTACATGTTTCAATTGCTTTGCTTTGTTCCATTCTTTGTTAATTGTATATCTTCTATATATCGTCACTGTAGAATGATAACCTCGTATGTCAAAAAACCGTTTATTTTTGTATTCTAAGACTCTTATGTCATTTAACTGGTATAATCATTAAGTAAGGACTTATTATGTTTTTAATAAATTTTTTTACCATCTAAAACTATGGACAAAAACGCATAATAATATTTTAACGAATATTGACGAAATGAAACATTTTTTTCGTTTCCTGTAATGGTTGGCCTAGTGGCTTCAGCGTGCAACTCTCAACCCTGAGGCCGTAGTTTCGATCCCCGGCTGTCCACCAATGGACTTTCTATATGCGCATTTAACACTCGCTCGAACGGTGAAGGACAACATCGTGAGGAAACTGGCTTGCCTATAGATTGACAAATCATCATAAAATCTAAGGGC
Organism: Pieris napi; assembly: GCF_905475465.1. Lineage (NCBI taxonomy): Eukaryota > Metazoa > Arthropoda > Insecta > Lepidoptera > Pieridae > Pieris > Pieris napi. The sequence goes on from NC_062255.1 coordinate 1,068,008, forward strand.
CAGACCTAACAATATTGTAGCGCCACTGATTTATTTATTAAGTATTATTAATTGTATATCTAATGTAGTTTTTCACTTCTTGCGTTCACCTTAATTTAATAGTTCTCGTTACTGTGGTTTGATTATTATTAATTGATTATTTTAATTATACTCTTGAAACTAAGGGTAAATAATATGTTTTTTTCTTCATAATGTCCTGAACTTTGTCGCGATCAATCAAACTGTAATAAGTAAAATAGCGTGATGTATCAGGTATATACTTTAAAAAGTAAATCTTTCTAGACTATGTCCAGTACTTCTATTAAAAACGCAGACTATAAAAACCGACGGAATAGCGGACTTGTCAAATGCACCAGCTGCCAAAACATTTATTCAGAGATAGTTTATTTCTTTTTTAGTCTAGAATTTTCCATTTAACTAGTTGTCTCGTAATAAAATGCGAAGTGAATTGTACTGTTTATATCAACTTTTATTATTTTCGCTGATAAATGGTTCATTTTATATGAAAATATATTGTATGGGGTAGCAAAATGTTCGTAATATTTTCAGTAGGTACTGATGAAGGGCCTATTGGTACCTTTAAATAAAATCTAGATTTTAGATAGTAGGTTAGGTATTTTACTTTGGCTTATCATCATTAATGTATGTTTCCAGGTATAAGCGTTGTTAAGATAAGTTGTGTTTTTTTTATGTAATAGTAGGCGGGCATGAGGCTCCTTGGACACACATTGCCAGAAGGTTCGCAAGTGCGTTGCCGGCCTTTATGTTAACTCAAGACTAGAACGTTTTAGATGCATATATAAAAGCATCGTTTTATATCTGGTTTACTCATCATAACATATTGAGACTTCAAAATCAAATTAACCAATTGAAAATAAAATAGTTTTATTTCTTTTAGTATTTATTTAAACGATAGTTGAGCTTTATTCGTAGCAAATTTTTAACGACCACATCGAGTAGAAGACCAACAAATACAAAAAGTTGAAAATAAGTATAAAGTTTTATTTCTAGAGGATGCAGCAAAGTTCTGCAGCTGATTATTTCATGACCGATCTTATCTAACAAATGAATTGAAAGATTAAACATTAAAAAAATAAAGCATTAAAAAACCAGTTGCGTCACAACCTCAAACTTGGCCTCAGTCTTCTGTATCTATTTCGTGATTACTTCTTTTCTTAAGTATGAGATCAACCTTCTGCGACTTCCTTCCTTCTTCACATCTGATACGTCGATTTATGGGTCTGGTTTCGTCAAGAGGAAAACCACTGTAGGAGCTAATCGTCATCGTCGTAGAATAGTGACGGATCAGACAACTTAACAGGGCAGCCATTTCAAAATAATATAATCATGTTAATATTTTGTCATAACTATTTAAATTCATATTCTGTTATTATGAAAATTGGCATACAAGCAAACAAAAGGGTTTGTTTTAAAACAAAATGTAAATAATAACATAAAATTACAGTTTTCTATCACATCCGGCACGTTACCGACTGATTAATTTGAAATTTAAAACACATGGATTTTTATAAATCTAGCCGTAATATTTAGTCATTGTAGTATCCAAATATGATATAAATACATTGTTGTTGTTGTACGATCATGACGTAATGTTTGCTCACAAAGAGAGAAAAGTGGTGCGCAGTCATGATTCAAACACACGCTTTGAAACTTTAAAATCGCACACCTAAGCTAACATTGCTAAAAAGAGAGAAAAAAGAAAGGATTCCTAGACATGTTAAAATTAATCCTAAATAGGATAATGTAGGTTTCTTTAAAACATTCTCTTTCAAGCTTTAAGTACAAGGGCTGTGAAAGCTTATCTCACGTCACTAATTTTGCTAAGTATCGGCTCTTAAAAGAACAATGTGCAACTAGTATCGGAGGCACGTACTGTTGTTACAAAGACCTCACCTCTTACTGAGTTAGGGTGAGGTCACGCGGCTTAAGCGACAGAAAAGTAATCTCGTTCTATGTATCTATGAGTGTTTGAAATGAATAAACACAAAAACTACTGATTAGTAGACATTATTCCTGAATAAACATAAGCTATATTTGTTTCCAACTGACTAAAATCATTAAATCATACGAACCAACGAATTATATCATATTTCGGCCATACAATGCGCAGAGGCGATGAGATCATAGAGAAACTGATCGTGGTTGGTAACACTGAAGACCGTTCACTAACCAGATGAACCAATCATGTAAAAGACTCATCGTCCTCAAAATATACTATAAGAGTGGAAACAGATTGTCCAGACTCCAGATGTTTCCTTGCTGACCACGTCGCTCAGCTTCTGACTAAAAAGAAAGAAAATAATCAATATTTATATAATTCAACGTTTTGGGTACTCTGTAGCGACACAACTTAGTCATTCAAGGAAACATATACAAAAATCCTATATTTTAAATACTGTTTCAATTATACGTACGAGGGCTTAGGGCATATTAGTATGGAGGTCATGACTTGAGGCATGTTTGACGCAAATTTTTGATGTCGTTACAAAACCACATTTATTACTGGTTATTACAAACTTAAAATTTGACTGTCGCTGATTTGTTCACATACGATTTTTTTTTTTACTGTAAATCGTTTAGAAATCGCTAAGTTCATTAACTTAACCACACCTTTAGGGTACCGAGCGAGTGCCAAGCTTTTTAGTTGGCTTTTGAACGTTACTTGAGTTTGGTAGGGCGCGTATTCTGAATACCTGCATTTACTACCAGAATGTGTCGTATATTGGAATTCGATGGCTTTATACATACGCTCGGAAAAGTATTCATTGTAGACAAAATTACCTGTAAATATATGCTGATAGATCATTTCCTGACAACGTCCTAGCGCTGTAAGGCTTTTCAAGGAAATAGCAAAAAGGTTAGTCGACATCACAGGAGACGAAAGAGCTGACAGCTACCTCGGACAAAGAATTAGTCTAGCAAAGGGGGAGCAGTGTTGGCCTAGTGGCTTCAGCGTGCGACTCTCATCCCTGTGGTCGTAGGTTCAATCCCCGGCTGTGCACCAACGGACTTTCTTTCTAAGTGCGCATTTAACATTTGTTCGAACGGCGAAGGAAAACATCGTGAGGATACCGGCTTGCCTTATACAAAAAAAAAGTCGACGGCGTGCGTCAGCTACAGTAGGCCGATCACCTACTTGCCTATTAGATTAACAAATCATGAAACAGATACGGAAATCTGAGGCCCAGACCTAAAAAGGTTGTAGCGTCACTAATTTTATTTTAATCAAAGGGGGAACGCTGCCAGTATCTTCAGAACCTTGCCTAAAGAGACTCCTTTTAATAATATATTTTAGTTATATAAAATTAAATTGTTTTATAGATTTAACGGTAAATCATATTGTTATTAATAATACAATGTCATACTAATTATCATATTGATATTAAACATTAGCTTTAAAATAGGCTGATTCATCTGTCTGCGATAACATGTACATTGTACATGGACTTTCTTGCCTTCATTAATAGATGTTTCTCGAAGGTCGAAGTATTTGCTTTGTCAAAGATTTATGTGAAAGTCTGACCTTGAGCGCTTTAAGAGGTTATTGCGCATGTTAAGACACGTCAAGTTGACAGATGACTATTATGATTTAGTTTATTAAAATGTTGCCAGTCAATTTTTTTTTTAAAAGACAATTCACACCAATTGACCTAGTCCCATGCTAAGCTGGTGAAGCTTGTGTTATGGGTAGGTACTACTATAGCGGATATAGCGGATATACATATAGATAGATAGACATATAAATACATATTTAAACACCCAAGACCTAAGCACAACACACCAAATGCTCATCACATCGATGGTCGTCTCAGCCGGGGATCGAACCCGGGACCCATGGATTCGCAGCCAGGAGTACTAACCACTAGACCAATGAGTCGTCGGTATGGTCTATGATAAATTTACCGATTAATTTTTATTACGTTTGCGTTTAATATATTTATGAAACAGGTTGATTGCCCCTACGTTTTAACTAAATTTAAATGTACTCCGTCATTTGTCCTTCCTTTCAAAAGAACGCGTTTTGGCCAAAACTCACCGATATCCAGATTGAGCATTCTGTTAAACGAGCTAAGTCTGGATATCCATAGTTGTATGATGTATCTGTTAACGTAAAATTGTAAAAACCGTTAGATTGTAATCTATCTCGCGAGATTATAAACTGTCGAAAGATTGTGAAACTCAGCGTACTGCTTACAATTTAACGTATTATTATTCGGTAGATTGTACTACACTAACTTAGTTATCATTCAAACTTCTTTGGTCAATTACAGATTAATTTTACTTCCCAACAATTTCATATAACTACCGAATAATAATACCTTAAATTGTAAGCAGTTCGTTGAGGTTCACAATCTTTCGACAGTTTACAATCTCGCGAGATATATTACAATCTAACGGTGTTTACAATTTTACGGTGACATATCCATAGTCACATATTGAAATCGATTTTCCTTTAGTTTTTAAAATTTGCTTGTCACATTAAATATTTTTCTTGTACTAATGTATCAGTGTGTCAAGCGTTGGCAAGTAAATAAATAAATATATCATCAATTTAATTTAAAAAAATGTTGCTATCAAATCTGTTTTTAATACATATATGTTTTAATTATTTTAGTGATGAAAACGACATCGATCAGTAATTAAATAATAAACGTGTAGGAAAATTGGGTACCTAAACTTGCCTTTTATATCGCAAATTGAACAATATGTATTTAAAATGTAGATATGACGAAAATTTTATAAATCTCCGAAACGAAGAACTCCTTAAGGAAACGTCAGTGTTAAACTTCATGATTATAGCATTCCATTAAAAAGTTAGATTATTCTTTTGTTAACTTCGTCTACCTTGCATTTATTTAAATTTTCAAATTTTTTTTATGGCTCTGGCACGATTTGTGCATTAGCCAGCGTCAAGTATAGGATTTTTTTTATAATTCGTGCTAGTCTTTTAGACATTCGACCGTGTCCTACATGTGCGGTTTTAGGCACTCGCCCGGTACCGCACAACCCTCCCAAAGGTCTAGAACAGATTTAAATTAAATTAAAACTTGCCTTCGAACCGGGAATCGAACCCGGTACCCGTCACCTAGCTGCCACTTAATAAGAAATTTTCAAATTTGTAATATCAACTGTTTGAGTAGGAAGCAAAGTGATATAGAATATAATTAAAAGTAAAAAATTTAAGAAGCGTTTAGTTTTTAGCTGGTAGTTAACTTGAAAACTAATTTAAAAAAAGAACGTGTTGTCACATCTCTTGAATTACAAATATCTATTTGAAAATGGAATGACCACTCTTCAAAAATGTCATCCCTACTTTGGATTTTAAACTAATTTAAAAATGGAATAACATTTGTAAACTTGCTTCTTTTTTAATTTAAGCAAATTTAAAAAAAGAACAAAAACATGTTTCCTACTTAGGACAAATACGAATGCGAGAAGGAAAAATTCAAAGATTACACCAAGGTTGCTTTTTCAAGGTTTTATCGTACACTGTATAATTCGCACATTATCCGCTTTGCTTTTCTTTTTATTAAAGAAATGAACGCAATTAATTAACTATGCTTATTTATTCCGTGAAATTTAAGGAGTAATAACAACACCTTATAAGAAAATTCATTAAAATCGGTTCGTTTTAAGGCGTAATACACGTGCTTTAATACAAGCCATTATTAGAATCCATTCCAAGAAATGTGATTCTAGCATCAATCAGGTCAAATGTATCTTATTAGTGACCCATGGAGTATAGAAATATAAAGGGCATTTATAATAGAACCCATATCATCATATTTTTTAATCACAGCTTGCTTGCACTGCCTACATTTCCTTAGTTCACACTTTATAAAAACTTTAATTCAAGTCTGTAGTAGCAATAATTTTTGTTCGCATCGCTGTCGGCTGTTAACCTAAGTCTTTATGAGTCCCTAAAATCATAAAAACAAAGTGCTTTAAATAAAAACAAACCCCAGACAAATAAACGAAACACGTGGCGATAGCAAAAAAGCGTCAATGTTTAATGTTTATTTTATAAGGACCACGTATTCTAATTTCAATAAGTCGTTGAAATTAACTAAATTCCTAATACACGTATATTACAATCACTTTAATATTATATATTATTACGTATATTACTATCATTAAAACTAGGTTCGTTTCATAACCTTTTAACTAAGTAACAATAGGTCTTTGTGAAAAAGCATTGCTAAATTTCTTTGAAAAAATAATTAAAACTCCTTTATTTGTTTAAAAGGTACTACAAAGGTCATTATGGTCATTCAAAATTCTTGGCGTAGCCGCTAACTTCACGCATATTCTCTTTCTTTTTACTTGTAGATTGTCTTATTCCCATCTCGCTCGCAAACGCTCGGCGCCCGGCTGGTTTAAAAAGAATTCGACGTCAGACTGTGTCAAGCTACGGTAGGGACGCGTTGTGTTTCGCTCGGTTCCCGCGCTAGCGTGATAACTTTCGTACAAAAAATACTTTTTGCTGTTTAAGAAAGTGTAACAGTGACCGGTGAAAATAGTGATTACAGTTAAATTCGTGATAAAAAGTGAAGTGTTACAAAACAGTGCAGTTGTTTAGCGGATTTTGTAAACGGTAGGTTTTATCAGATTAGATTTGGATAACGCTTATCAAGGTTCTTCATTGATTTTTACTAAGAATTAAAGTTTTTAAACTAACAACTAAATGCCAAGGCTGTTACGCATTAATAACACATTTATAATGCAGACAGGGCAACTTAAAATGTATTTTGACAAACCGCAAGCTTCAACGATATTATGTGAACATACCATTTCTTAGACGGTATACCGTATACTCCTAGTATTTCTAAACATATTTACTTTGAGACCGTTATCTTCAGAATTTATCCATATTTGGTTCTTATTTAACAAATGTCGATTTAAAAAGGCAATCAGCAGACTGAGGTTCGGTTTCCGGATAGGTAACATAAGGTATATTTGAAAGTACTAAAACCAATAAACATATTCTACTTACCTACCTAACCATTTGATTGGCTGAAACCGCGTCAGTTATTCAAAACAGTAACATATCAGGCAAAAAGATAAATAAAACGTTTCAAAGGTACTTCAAAAGGCGGGGGGTTTGCAATTGGACGAGTATATTAAATACTATGTACACAACGTAAATAAAAGCCTTCGTAAATTGTAATATATCGTGGGAACGTGAGAGATTTTATAATACAAAGCGCCCCCTTGACCTCTTGTTATTTGCAATTACATAACATTTAATTTAGAATATGATTTTAAATGCGACAAGTCCGCACGGCTGCATGAAAATACTAAAGTGCCAGTGTGGAATAATAATATGAAATGTAATAAATGCCCTTCAAGAGGTTTTGTTTTATTAAGACATAAAGGACATTTACATATACATATAAAATATAAAATACAAGAATAAGATCGCATAATAGCGATAAAGCCGCCCGTTGCGTTGTAATGTATATTTTTGGAATCGTTTATATTGTGCAATAGAATGTAAATAAATATAAATGAATGTGTCTTTTGACAAAACTTTATTTAAATATGTTGCGTTGTTTAATTGTTGTTGTGTTCAAAATAGTTTATACTCATAAATTTATGTATAAACGAAATAATATTGCTATATAATCTACTTATATGAATAGAATTGAATATTTAAAGTAAAAACATACATTGCGGATGTGGAAATTATAACATTAATTAGTCATAAGGGTGGGTGTTTCCGGTATTTTCACATTGTTTAATCAACAAATGTTTGATTAGTCACCTAAAATCTAGTATTCTATTGTTTGAATACTGTTTCTACTTGTTGTTTATATACAGTTTAGCGGTTAACAGGCGTAGTTATGTGAAACGTATTGGTTATTTAGTTTTAAATATTTAAATTGGGTCATAGATTCAATCGAAAGCTAAATAGAGAAATTCTACTATTTCCCTTAACCATTTTTTATAGTAAACTCTAATACTCTTTAACAGACAAAATAAATTTTGTCTGTTAAAATACATATTTATGCATTGACTTAGTCAATTTGGTCGGTTAAAAAAGAGATATAACATTGAATATGTTTCTCTGTTATTAGAAAATGAATAACCTGAAGATAATCCGCACTTCGCTCAAAATGTAACGGGTTCCGGCCGTTCAAGTACCTATTACCTAAAGACTATAGGGGGATCTTTTATTTTCTATTTGGTGATTACGTCAACAGTAACTATTTACTTTTTTACACATATTACCTACACATTGTCTCCAACGAAATGCATTTTCGAGGATTCCTACAAAAAATTAATACGTTTATGTACTATTATTTTTGAGAGCTTTGCTTACTTTTGCTGTAAAGAGGAGGGAGGGGCGGGGGGGAAATAAATTGCGGCCCCTTGGTTCTTTATTATATTATAGAATATTTGTGTCCACAAGCACTTTCAAACTAGCCTGCACGTTCGCTTTCTGTTTAATTCACTGCTTTATAACAATTTTGCGTTGACCTTTTTAACTACATTTGCTATTGAGATTAAGAACAATACAATGCAGTTAATATTTCATTCGTATTGAATTATAGTAATATAACCGCAAGATGTGGTATAGTATCAATTAACCAGTCACTCGACTACTGTAGCAATACTTCCCTACAGATTCTATACTTGAAGACACGAAGTTTCTGCCATGATAATAGCTGTTTTAAGACAATTAGCCTCTTTATAGACTCAGTATCAATGGCGCTACAATCTTTTAGGTATGGGCCTCAGATTTCTGTATCAGTTCTGTGATCATTTCCAATAGACAAGTATGTTTCCTTCTGTGCCTGACTCACAGTGTCGACTTTTTGGGTCTCAGGCCGGTTTCCTCGCGATGTTTTCTTTCACCGTGTTAGATACGACAGAAAGTCCATTGTTGCACAGCCGGGGATCTAACCTACGACCTCAGAGATGAGATGAGAGATGAGTCCAATATACGGTGAAGGAAAACATCGTAAGGAAATTGCCTTAGACCGAAAAATGTCGAGGGCGTGTGTTAGGCACAATAGGCTGATCACCTACTCGCCTATTTGATTAACAAATGATCATGAAACAGATGCAGAAATCTGAGGCCCAGACCTAAAAAGGTTGTAGCGCCATTGATTTTTTTAAACAACCAAAAAAAAAACATTTCACTAAAAGTATTGTTGGCATCTTTTGTGCTCAGTGACGTAGTTCAAATCGCATTTAACAATTCTCGGAAGGAACTTAGTTCCACTTTTGTTTATAACCTGTTTCGAACATGTTAGTACCTGCTAAATGAATTACTAGAAACATTCCGCGTAACATTCTCGAAGGTCTAATACTTCAAATAACCAAGAGATAATGGTTCAGGTACTGATTTGAATAGCGCATAGTTGGCCTAGTGGCTTCAGCGTTCTCATCCCTAAGGTCGTAGGTTCGATTTAACATTCGAACGGTGAAGGAAAACACACACTCAGCTCACCTACATGCCTATAAGATTGACAAATGAACAAGATCATACAGAAATCTGAGACCCAGACCTAAAAAGGGAGTAGCGCCACTGTTTTTTACTGATATGAAGGTGCAACTATTGGAATAGAATTGTGAATCCTAAAACCTGGTGACGACCGTATTAAAAATAAATATCCATTGGTATTAGTTGATACATAATAAGTATTTGTAATGTTATAATATATAACATGTAATAATATTAGAGTTTTTAAATAATCAACAATAAGACATAGTCAATAGAATCAATGTTAAGAAGAAATTTAAACAGAATTCATTAAAACTACTAATACCAACGGTTAGTATTGCCTTTATTGACATAACTTTTAGATATAGAAAAACACTTTTTTAACGGATTTGAAGGTATGTTTTATTATACGTTTCGCGTGCTTTATAGCGTGCGTGGTCACGGTGACTGAAGACAAAAGATGTTGAATGTCAAAAAGTATCACAGCTGTAGAAAAAGTTGTATTATCTGTATTTATTTCCCCGGAGTTGGTATCGACTAAAAGATGGGGAGGGTTTTGGCAGAAATAGCTCACGGTGTCCTCTATCTATCTAAATTATGTAAAATAATTGTAAATTTATAATAAAACATAACTTCAAATCCGTTAAAAAAGTGTTTTTCTATACCGACGGTTGTTAATTTATTCATCCCTATACTTGGTCTTTTTAACAAGTTATGTTTTTGGTATACCTACTTTAGTAGTTTTAATGAGGCGTTTTTACTAATCAATATCCTTTAGTAAACGGATAACACTGTTTCTAAGAACCCGTCGTCACGTACGGAATCCGATTAACAACTTCGTTAATTTTAACAAGGATTATCTATGGTGTAGGAAATTAAACTTGGCATTATATAATCATTATCTATGGTTTTGTAGCGAATCTGTGGCTACACATGTACCTATAAGACTCCTCGAGTAACAATGATGAAATGCTTAAATCTAATATATATATATAAAATTCATGTGTCAAAATGTTATAATACTCCCCCGAAACGGCTTGACCGATTTTTATCAAATTTTATATGCATATTCAGTAGGTCTGAGAATCGGCTACTATCTATTTGTCATACCCCTATGTGATAAGGGTTATCAACCCCAAACATTTTATTTTAATTTTTTAGACGAAATTTAAATTTTTTTTTTTTATAATGTGCCATTAAAAAATACATACAACCCTAAATTTTCACCCCTTTACGATTAACGCCTATTTTTTATTATAGTAGATATGTAGTTATTTTTATTGAACTAAAAAATGTTTTCTAGAAATAATATACATAGGTATGACAAAACAACGTTTGCCGGGTCAGCTAGTATATAAAATATTCTAAAGGCGGAAATAATAGCTCAAATATACGAGATTTTCCTCCAACATTGATTTTGTTACCTTCGGAGTAGACTCTTCGGGGGGTTCAAATTCACAGGCGCTAATTAAAGATTTAAGTTGGCGCCCGGTAGATAGTATCGGTGACCTGGTGTTTTCCGCTCAACGAATAAGAATCGCAATACAGCGAGGAAATGCCAGCATTAATGGTACACTGCCACAGGAAAAAGTTTTTAATTTAATTTTAGGGTCTGTTTCACAATGTATGGATAAAGTACCAAATAGCTATGCAACACATAAATCATTTGGAAGATAAATTGTGCTATTTGACACATCATCGGACTCATACTTATGATGGACTTTATGTGACGAATAGCGCTATCTGACAGTCGTGAAACGCAACAATAGTGTTTATCCAACCAACAAGTAATAAATAGCTAATTTGGAACTTATATAGGACTTATCCGTACATTGTGAAACAGACCCTTAGTCTATTTATCCATTTTTAATTGTTAATATGTTGGTTAAGAATGTTGTAAGTACTGTATATTTGTGTGTTGGAACACACTCGTGTCACATAGGTTACGACCTAAACACCTTCATAACGGCGTGACCGATTGTTGAGTTGGGTATTTTTATAATTGATATATTTTTTTGGTGATTGTTTCTCAGTAATTTAGCGTTTGCCGGGCCAGCTGGTAATGTGTATCTTTATGAAACAGATAGAACTATGCCTGGTTTACAAATGAGATGAAATGTCAAAAATACCTAAGTTAGAGGTTAGTTTAAAACACAGATATGCGTTTAACAATACAGAACCGACTCGTAGCAATGACTATATTTGATTATATTGGAAGTCCATTCACTTTATCTTGATTTTCTTAGAAATGATTTTCAAGGACTTTTCCTGCTTCGAAGAATTCTTTTGTGTAATTTATAAAGATTTATCTATAAATTTTAATATAATCACCAGTGATTGTATAAAGCCAAAATAATAATAATTTTTAAAAGGCTTTATTTCAAGTTCAACAAATAACATTTTGTATTACGTTTTGTAATTATAATTTAAAATTTATTATTATTATTAATTTTTAAATCGTCAGTGTCATGTCATAAATCCTGGTTATCGCTTACAACTGTATAAAGCGCAAATCTGGCCCCCAGTACTAATACCACCTCTGAGCAGGGGCTGTCCAATACCAGCTCTTTCCTTTGGACCTCATCAGACAGAGCGGCTCGAATCGTCGACTACCTTGGTCTTTCTTCTAGCTAAATTCCTTTTCTTTGTGTCGTGATGGTTGGCTCTCTCTGCATCTTCTATGAACTTGGTTAAATTTTATCTTTGGACGGCAAGAGTGTATGCAAAATTCCACCCGTTTTACCTTGACTTGGCGTTCCACGACAGAGTTCCAAGACACTTATTGCATCACGAGAATGTAAGTGCGTGCTCCTATTTCACCATGCCTCCTGCTGATAGAGAACAAAAGTTAGATGTTAGATGATGACGATTAGATGTCATATGGAACATGTTATAATGGTTGCAGCTCCTTTATCGTTGTGTAAAACAAAAAACTTGGCGATTAAAAAGAGTGACGGAGAGTTTATTGCCAGTTCTTCTCTTCCGTTCTACGCCCTTTTTGACTTTGATTTCACCACTTTATAGAACCACCAGCCATTCCAGATATTTCCAAACCGTTAGGTACTACTAAGGTCTCTAAGAGCACCCTAAACGCCGTCATAGCATTTGCAGTCCTCCTGCTCTTGCAGTTGTCTCTGGCAGCGTTAAACACTCGAAGATTTGAAATGTTTAAAAAGAAATACCAATTCGCTTCCACGATGCCTAGAAAAGTAATTCTAGTTGGAGATTAGATAACGAGCAGTTAAATTTAGATAAAGAATACGTTTTAACTTAAACGTGTCAATTGGTGTGTATGACGTGACGAACGAAGTAATAAATATAGATAACGCTACGCACGGATAGCCTAAAAAATATTTACGCTATTTAATTTGTATTTGAAGACAATTTATGAGCATTTCTTAGATACATGTTACATGGCCGAGTTGGGATTGACTTCCGAAATAATTAATTCTCTGGCAGGGATTAAAATTTAGGAATAACTGAACTTGGAGAAGTGATTTGGTTTTGTTTTTTTATAGAACAAACGGGTAGGAGTCTCATCTGATGTTAAGTACAACCGGACATTGATAGTCTCAATGCCAGGGGGCTCGCGGATGAGTTGCCGGCCTTTTAGGAATTGGTACGCTCTTTTCTTGGAGGACCCTAAGTCAAATTAGTTCGGAAATACTTAACTAGGTAGTTGGTTCCACATTGTGCGCAGAAAAAATTGCCTTAAATATCAATCAGTTGTGTAACGAACGTTGATACCCGGCTGTGCACCAACGGACTAATGAATTTAACATCCGCTCGAACGGTGAAGGAAAACATCGCAAGGAAACCGGCTACCCTTACTCCCAAGAAGTCGACGGCGTGTCAGGCACAGGAGACTGATCACCTACTTGCTAATTATATTGAGAAACCCAGACCTAAAAAGGTTGTAGCGCCACTGATTTATTTTATTTTTTTACTAAGATCATACTGACGGATAAAGATATTGTCTATGGAGCTTAAATGACGTCATTTTTAACAAAATTCCCAGACAAGATCGACCCATTCACACAAACAGAATAAGAGCTTATTTTATCTAAAACCGGTTAGAACGGAAAATGCAAAGTTGTAGGGTGATCGTATATTTTGAAATTAACGAATATTTTATTTAGATTTGCGAATTAGGACTCGGAATTTGTTTGTATTTAAAAGTACTGAGGTCCCGAGGTGAGAACAATTAAAGTACCTGTACCTGCTCCTTCCGCTTGACATTGCATCTTCTACCGCATGTATCATGGTGAATTCAGAGGATTAATAGCTGCAGCTGAGTTTCATCATCGGACGTCTAGGCAGAATACGAAATACCATCCGTATCACCTCGAAGTCCGTCGTTTCAAAACTGTTTCTTAAGGCAGTTTTGACGCGCACCAACAATATGTGGAACCAGCTGCCCACTGAAGTATTTCCGACCAATTCCACTTAGAGTCCTTCAAGAAAAGATCGTACCAGTTCTTAAAAAGACGGCAACGCATTTGCAAGCCCTCTGGCAGTGTCAGTGTCCATGAGCTTATGACTTGACATCAGGTGGGACTTCTGCCCATTTGCCTACAGTAATATATTAATCTAAAGTTTTGAGGCTAAAATTCAAGTTAAAAACTGTTTATAAACATTTATTTCCTCTCAAATGGACGAAACGTATTTATCCCCGGAAGATACCTAAATTGATGGCAACCCCATCGCCGTACAAGTTTATTTTGGCATGGCAATTATAAATTTATTTCGTTAAGAACTTCGCGGTGGAATTGTTTAAATGCTTTATTTAGAATTTTATCGCTTTTCGTACGGCCATTTTACGTTATAATTGTTACTATAGGCACGTTTATATTTTTTATCCTAAATGAACCTTTTGTTTCTAATTTATATCCCGGAAATTGAACAGGATCTCTATGTAATACACACATAGTGTACAAACTATTTTTATTATAACCTAGATTCAATTAATATGAAACAAATGATACTACTTGCTTCCTAATTTCTTTGCGGGAGAGATTAAAATTAACATACAGAGCACATACTTTTCTTGGCCGGTAAGAGCGTCGCTGTCATAGATATTAGTATTGCCAGTAAATAAAAATTAACCATTATAAGGGGAATAATTTGAAGTCATGCAGGCTTTCTTAATCTAATATATAAAATTCTCATGTCACAGTTTTCGTTGCCATACTCCTCCGAAACGGCTTGACCGATTTTGATGAAATTTTTTGTGCTTATCCGGTATCTATAAGAATCGGCCAACATCTATTTTTCATCCCCCTAAATGTTAGGGGACTACCCCTACCCCTAAATTTTTATTTTTATTTTTTAGACAAAATTTTTAATTTTTATTTTGTTATCCACCACACCATTAAAAATACATGCAACCCCTCTACAATCAACCCAAAAATATTTTTTATTATAAATGATAAACATGGCAAAACGGCGTTTGCCGGATCAGCTAGTCTAATATATAAAATTCTCGTGTCACAGTTTTCGTTGCCATACTCCTCCGAAACGGCTTGACCGATTCTCATGAAATTTTGTGTGCATATTGGGTATAACTGAGAATTGGACAACATCTATTTTTCATCCCCCTGAATGTTAAGGGTAGTCCACCCCTAATTTTTTATTTTATTTTTTAGATAAATTTTTAACTTTAATTTTTTTTATGATACAGTATTAAAAAATACATACAACGTCTAATTTTCACCCCTCTACGATCAATCCCTATTTTTTACCTGTACTATTAATATAATATCTTTTAAGATGCCTAATCAGAACCTTTTGATAATTAAAACTTTGCCATTGTAATTAATAAAAAACAATACATTTTAATACGATTATTATTAGATGGTGGTAGATAGTAAAATTATTTATTGTACGCACCAAAATGTCGAAGGTAGTACCAATTTGTAGCCGCCATTCTGTGACTAATCATCTACCAAATAATAAGAATTAAAACTTGTGGCCAGAACCAAGATTTTATTAAAAGTGGCTTATACATATTCGCAATAAACTGTTTATAAAACATTAAACAAAACCTATCAAGGTTTTCTAAATCCGCATTTCAAAGGAATAATGACGCAATACAATAAAGTGCATAGCCTTGTACGACGGTAATAAATTGCAAGTGTTATAATATGGCAGAAAACAATGTTCCGTGTGTATATAAAACATAATACAGTAATCCCCTATAACGCGGTTGACCCGGAGCACGTTATATAAATCGCGTTGTAGGTGTGAATAATTAAAAAACTAGGAACACGAATTTAATACAGTAATTTAGTTTAAATTTATATCACAATTGAAACAGGTGCAAAGGTACGGCAAACTAATTATGGCCTTGACAGAACATAACTTGCACACTACAGAAATATAACTTGAGAAATTCGCGTTATGCGGGGCAATACCGTGTTATATGGGGTATGTAATTTATGTGTAATTAGAGCCAAGTTTAATATCAGTAATATGACGTCGTCGACAAAAGATGTTGACATGTTCTTAATCAAAGAGGAAGGAAATATTTTATTAAGCCGGAGGACGATTTTTTAGCAGAAGTAAGTGAAACTTCTTCAGGCGCATGAGGGTAAAATTTTACGGAACGTCACGAAGATGTGCAGCGTTTTTGTCGAAGAAAAGGGAGAGATCGATTGAGAGAGAGTGAGAAAGGGCGAACGTCGCATCACGCCTTATTCTATTTGAGAATATAGATATATACAAATACATGAAGCGATCATCTATTGGGGCATTTAATACCTTAGTAATAATCAATTTACAAAGAAATTTCACTTCTGACATGTGTACTTTGTACGCATGCACTTTTTTTGTTAATTTCAGTTTTCTTTTTTATATGAACTAATGCACTTAATTGACTTATGTTTTTTGTCTCGTATAATTTTTTTTCTCAATGTATATTGTCTGTTTTCTTTTTTTAAATGTGTATCTTTAATATCATTATTATTAATTATTATACATAAAATTGAGATCTAAATCGATGCCAAGAATTCAAATCACCTAGGACGAGTATATCAGACGTTGCCTTATACATAAATAACTCAACCCGGTTGAGTTTCTTAGATAATTTCACTCCTTAATTAAAAAAACGCTTCTAAGCATAATTCATCGTGAAACAATTGAATGTCCGAATAGCACCTTCTCACGTACGTTAACGAAGAACCGAATCGAATGCCAAGGCCATGTTAATGAACTTGCGAAAAATAATCCACCACGCTTTTTTACCACATCCCACGTATGCGCAAGAGTTGATGACGTAATCGTATACACAGATAACTTGTTTAAGGCACTTTCGCATTCAAATTGCCTATGAATAATGTCAGGGTTTACATTTTCCTGATATTATTCGGGTGAAATCGTTTGTTACCAAATCACTAAGCGTTGTAGAAATTTATTTTTTTGTAACATGCAAATTATATTTTTATTAGGTCTCCCTTGACAGAGAGAACTGTCACCAGAGTTAATATGCAAGCAGACTTCTGACAGAACATATGTTTACACATGCACAATTTACGTTTTGTAACTTGTACAAAAATAAAAAATATTTTGTCTTAAGTTTGTTATGGAATTACGTGTTTAGTTGGTAATCAAAGAGCTGGGGACCCTGTCAGATATTTTTTTACTATAAAGGGGTTCTAAACACATTTTTTATTAATTTTTGGAAACACATTTTACGCGTATTGGCGTCGTTTTTAGTTGTTAGAAAAAAAGGTTGCGTCACTGTTTTTTTATACTTATAAGTTATATATCACAACAGTTATAAGTTATACAGTTGTTAATGGTGTGAACAAAAATCATTGTGTGCACTGGCAACCCTACACACAGGTAATGCAAAATACAAACGCATTCAAAATTCAAATGCATTATGAATGTTGACGTCATCAACAGCCTTTATTCAAATGGATAAGAATTACAATAGATTACTAAAACAAAAAACGACCTATTTCAATACAGTTTACAATATCGTAATTGATTTTTTTTGTAATATGAAGCAAACGGCTCACCTGATGTAAAGTGATAGATCTAAATACCAGAGGGCTCGCAAATACTAATAGTTAATAGTTCATAATTGAGTGTGTGCGTCTTTGTCTTCGTGTTTTTATTATAGCGTAAATAGTTTGATAGAAAGAGATGAGAATATTTTAGTTGTTTTATTAAATTTTAGGCGAGTTTAGAGAGTAGAACTGCTATGGTCGACGTATTACGTTTTAATTTTACAATATGGAACCTAGCGTGATTTTACGTTAAATTTAAAATCGCTTTAATTACATTTTAAGTGGTAATTATTTCGCAAGTATTTCGCGTGTGACTTTCACGGTTTTAATTCTCTTTAGTGAAAGGTTTCGTTGAGATCAGCTTTTATCTGTTACGAATAGTTGCTCATGGTTCTGAGATTTATAATTTAAATTCTGAAGAAACTGAATTGCACCAACACCTAACATATGACACTTATGAAAAATATCCCACTAGCACCTCCCGCGAACTTCGTTTCGTCTTAATATGTTTTACTTAACCTACCTTTTTAGTAGCTACATATGTATAGAACATTTTGCTATGCTACCCCATAGAAACTGTTTGCTTTCCCGGAATAAAAAACTAACTACTAAAACATTTTTTTATATTTTTCAAATTTTCCTCGAAGCCGTCCAGCCGTCATCGAGTTTTGCGCTTAGCAATATATTTTGCGATTCATTTTTATTTATATTACATAGAAACAAACAAATCTGGTTAAATTAACAAAATTTTTCTGTTCTAACAGTTATGTTTAAACAAAATATGTAACAAAAGAACTCGATATTACCCACTTAAAGTATTAAACAAAGGAAAACGTATTTCAATATAGACTGAAGAGTCAATTCCATTTAATTTGGTTCATTTGTTTACTATATGCAATATATATACGCAATACTGAATGCCACACACGCTTTGAGTTATTTGTGTAAGACTATTTACGCTTAACTTTTGAGCCCTAATTAAAAATGAAATTATAAACGGCTCAAATATCCTCTTTCCTCCATTTTATTTTGTTCCCTTTGGAGTAAAGACTCTTGGTACATGAGGTTCAAGTGCACAGTCGCTAATTAATGATTTAAGTTTTCACCTGGTACATAGTACCGGTGACACCAGAGCTGGTGCTTACCTGGCTCCACGAATAAATATCGCAATACAGTGAAGAAATACCAGCATTATAGTTACACTGCTACAGGGACTAAGCTTTTTAAATTTTAAATTTATCGATTTTTAATTAATATTATTAAGTAACCTACATATACTTGTAAATTCTGTATATTTGTGGAATATAAATCATTACTTATATATTTGTTTTAGTAGGAATGGAATGTGGCAGTTGAGTGTGTCGTTTTGGTCTTCTATTTCTGCGCTAGCCGCTATCCATAGTCCGACTTCAGTTCTTACTATTGTTTTATTAGGTACACATTGCAAAACATCAATTCCTTGTGAATTGATATTTGGCTACGCATGTAATAAATAACATGATGTGTCCCTACATCTTCTACCGTATTTAACATGGAGAGTGTTCAGAGGAGTTGTTCGGTCCAATACCTGCAGCTGAGTTTCATTATCGGACATCAAGAATACAAAATACCATCTGTATCACCTTGACGTCCGTCGTTCCACAACTGAGCGTGTTTTAAAGCAGTTTCTGCCGCGCACCACCATTATTTGGAACCAGCTGCCCACTGAAGAAATTCGACTTAGGGGGTCCTCATAGAAAAGAGCGTACTAATTCTAAAATGGCCGGCAACACACTTGCGAGCCTTCTGCCAATGTACTAACATTGGCAGAAGTCCATGGGCGGCGGTATCACTTAACATCAAGTGTGAGACTCCTGCCCGTTTACCTCCTATTACATAAAAAAAAATCAACTTGATTTATTTCAGTTATCAGCAAAATTTCAAGGCCACACATAGAGAATCAAATATAACTTTATAATTTAGTGTAAAGTTTAAACCACAAAAATTGCGCTGATTCAAAAAACCGCTAGATAGCTTTCAAAACGAAAGTTACAAATAACCAGTTTTGATACTTACGTGTAATTTTGCGGTAATGATTTAATTGCAGCCTAAGCATAAATTGGAGTTGTTTTTATGTATTTTGACGGCATCTTTATAAATTCGAGTTTCACTGTCTCCCCACGGGTTTGAGAACTAGTCAGCATCTAAACATTTAATTTTATTGCAAGTTTAATTAAAACGTCTATATACAGCACTAATCGAGTTATGTATCATATACACAAGAATTATTATTACAGTGTCTATAACTCAGAGCAACATCTTAGTTAAATATTCAAACAATGAGCAGGATTTTAACTGTGTCTATAGTAGTATAATTTGCTAAAACTTGGCTCGTTCGCCAAATCGAAGCCATTAAAGGCTTTAAGTCTTGTGAAGGCGTCTGTCTGTCTGTCATAAAAACTAATATCCGTAACCGCTGAACTTATTTCGCAACGATAATAAACTTACACTATCTTTTACGTTCAAATTTCTCGTCAATAAAAAATGTATTTACATTTCAGTCTGTAGAGCAATTTTCTATTATGAACAAGTTCCTGAAGTGTAAAAAATCTTCAGTTTTAAATAAGAAAATAAATCAGTAGCGCTTTATTAAGTTTGGGCCTCAGATTTCTGCGTCTGTTTCATGATCATTTGTCAATCTAATAGGCAAGTAGGTGATCAGCCTGTGCCCCCGACACGTTGTCGACTTCCATTCGAGCGAATGTTAAATGCACATAGAAAGTCCATTGGTGCACAGCCAGGCATCGAACCTACGACCTCAGGTATGAGAGTCTCACGCCACTAGGCTCTGCTCTATTTGCTCGTTATAATACTAGTTTAGATATTTAGAATGAAACATTTACTAAATCTAAAATAAAAAAACATAAACATACTAATAAAATCGTCAACCGAAAATGAACCCAAATTCCTGAAGATAGAAATGAAAATTGTCTGATAATAAATAATAATCATCGAAGCGTATAGATCGCAGCATATGGCGGAAGTGGTTTTTGTAAGGTTTGCTGGATAAATTTGTGAAATTTTAAGCCGCATATTAAAAATGCTTTACTATGGTAACCCTTATCACCCCAATGGGCCATGGGACAGACTCTATGTCATTGGAATATATTTCTGTGCGAAACAGATACAGAAATTTGACAAGTCCAAGTATCGTACGATTTTTAATCCAAAATTTGATAGAATTATCGTGACCCACTTTAAATAAAATTACATTACACAAAAAAGGTTATTTTAAATGGAGTTTTTATGTTTTTGCTTATATAGTCGTAATTTAGTGTTCACGCAGGTGTTTGATAACCTCAATAGAAGAGATAAGGAATCACAAAAAACATTCGAAAAACGAGTTCTTCGTTATTTTACCAAAACTATGTAATAAATTTACTAACATACAGATCTCAATTGCCCGCATGACAGATGGGTTAGGAACACACCTGGAATGGCCTAGTGGGAAGAAAAAAGAGAGAACGCCCAGCAGAAAATTGGGAAGATGGAATAAAATTGATGGAAAATTGTGGCGAATAGAGAAAAGTGGAAGAATTTCGAGGCCTCCACTCCATCGGTCGGCCTCCAGGTCGATTACTTGTGTAAAACATAACTTAATGAATTCTATTGTTATTAATTATTTATGGTTCTCAAACTTGGGCGCCCACAAGCGCAGCATACAAAGCTACAGGTCAAAGATCAATGGAACGAAGGAAGGAAGAAAATAATAGATAACATAAAGAATACATCTTTAAGAACTAAGATATTAGGTGTTACAATAAAAATATATAAACTTAAGTGGAAATGGGTGGGGCACATGGCAATAGGAACAGAAGTGGAGCAAAAAAGTACTTCACTGTTGCCCAAGGTAGGTACAATAAAGAAAAAGAGGAAGACAATATAGAAAGTGGATAGACTAAAGAAACAGCAGGTGGTACATAGCAGATAGTGGTAAAGGGCATACAGGAATGGCGGGAATTGGAGGAGGCCTTCGTAAAAAAAGGACACACAGATACCTAAAAAGAAAGAGATAGAAATATAAACGTGTTCATATGTATCTGAATACTATGTATAAATTTACGTCTTTAATATTTTAGTTTAATTTGATACACATGATATAACATTTCCATAGATTTAAGATAGTTGTTACCATGGTAACTACTTATGAATGGATGAACCGCGTTACCATGGTAACAAATGTGTTTCCCGCGATTTACAATAATGGCTCTTTAGGGACGAAATTTAGCGCTAAGTATGTCAAAAACGTGTTAAATTTTAACATATATAAACGTTATTTGATGTCTCTTAGACATATTTATGACACACAACCTTATAATATTATAACGATGTCTTTATGATAATAAAATCAACAGCTTTAAAATTTAATACCTGCTTACAAGACCATTAACACTCGACAAATCTCAGGCTTTGACTAGTGTGAGCGAGACGAACAATATCGAGAGGTGGTGTGAAGGAGATAGATGTTAAGCAGGTGTTGATGAATCTGTGGTAGGGCTTGCAGCTGTTGCAAATAGGCTTTTTGTGACTGTAGCCAATCAAGAAGCAATCAATTTTGAAATTTGATATGTTCGTGAAGTGAGGATCTGCTTTTCCTACTTGAAACGTCCAAATTAATTTTGTGAAACTGCGCTTGCACATTAACGCAATTCAAGGTGAGATTCAGCGGTAAGTATTTGGTACGTCAAAAATGTATTGGAATTTGATGTATGGGATACTAGTTCTCTTTAAGTGACGTTTCTGAATCTGAGGGTTTAAGAATAACTATACAGGACACTGTTCGTTTACCTTAACAATATTAAAGTAAACTTAATAAAAGCCCCAATCCCGATTTATAAATCTAATTATATATGTGTATAACTATTATTAAAGTAAATAATGTATTCATTAAATTAACCTATATAATTTTAGTATGGATATGAATGAAACTCAAATGTGAGAATTTCTTATTTTACTGGAAAACAATCACTTTTTATCTTTTATAATCCAAGATGTTCTAACAAAAAATCTTCGAATTCAAATTTTAATGACAGGCCAAAACTATGATGTTTTCCACAGACTAACAAACAAATTAAAATGAAATATCAGTTAACAGATAATTAATAATCTAAAGAATCTAATCTAATTATTATAATTTCTTTACGTGAATTTAAAAGAATTATCAAAATCACTTATAAAATTCAAAATAATGTAAATAATAAATATTCAAAATAAATGTCTCTTCTATTTTTAATAATAACTTAATAACTATGATCTACACGAGAAATATAAAAACAAGCTAACATATATATATATATATATTTATAACTAGCTGCCCCCGCGAACTTAGTTTCGTACCAACATATGGAACATTTTGCTATGATTTTTATTCTTATAAAAAGTAATAAGTTTAAGTGTCCATGGGCGGTGTCAGTTAATCGTTTCCACCAGCTCTAAGCAATGGTAAATAGAAATACATGTAGTGTTTTATCAGCAATAAGCAATAATTGCTTACAGATTTGTATTACATTGGCTTCGCTTTTTTACGTTGGTTTTTGCGATCTAGAAAACCTGTTCTCGTTCGGTGGTCTAAGGTAATTTGAGAAATCGCAAATGTGTGGTTTTATACTGGGTATTTTTTCTCGAAAACACTTGTTCATAAAAACATCTTACGCTGTGATGAAAATACTGGTCTTTAGGGCCGATTTACATTATCTTAGTGTTTAGGAGAGTATTTTAGGATAGTACTTTAGTTGAAACATGTAAACGCTACTTGCTTTAGTAAACGCTACGCTAAAGAACTTGCCTTTCAAGTTGTACTAAAGCACTCTCCTAAACACTAAGATAATGTAAATCGGCCTTTACTTATAATAGTTTTATTGAGTTAATGATTGTATAATAACCTGTTAGGAGCAGTGTTGGCCTAGTGGCTAGTTGGTCAGCGTGCGAATCTCATCCCTGAGGTCGTAGGTTCTATCCCTGGCTGTACACAATTGGACTTACTTTCTATGTATTTAACATTCGCTCGAACAGTGAAGGAAAAATGAAAGAAATGTCGATGGCGTGTGTCAGGCACAGGAGGCTGATCATGTACCACCTGCCTATGAAATAAAAATGATCATCACACATCTGATTGTCATGTGTCAACTTTTGACAGTAACAGACTATGCCAAAATTAACAAATACGTTTTATTTGTACCGGAATTGCTGCAATTTTAAATATTTTTTTATGTAAGTACGTCAATTTGTTTGTCCTAATTTTGTGGTCCAAATAAAAAAATAATAATATATGTTTGACTCACGCTATTTTCTCAGAAGTAACAGCCCTAGTCTACTAGACAACGCAGATGGTCATAACAATAAGCTTTGTTCGGGAAAGTGGGTGCAAAATTAACGGTACAGATAATATTAGTGCGTATCAATTCCTTAGCAGATGTTTGCAAAAAATCTTTAGAAATAATATCTATTGATCTGTGAAGGTAACGATTGTTCTTTTACAACTAGGAAATAAGAGTGAAGTTAGGAACTGTTGTATTTGTTAAGTGAACTGTGAAGTGATATCTTTTAAACTAATAGGACTGAAGTTCGCCGTGAATGGAACAAAGCAATGACAAGGAAAGATTTCGCGCCTAAAATGATTGTGATGTTTTTTAAATCACAGAACATTAAAAAAGCAAATAGACATGTGTACAATTACAATGAATTACACATTTTAATGCATAAATAGTGAAATGATATCTTTTAAACCTGAACTGATAGGACTGAAGTTAGCCGTGAATGAGTCAAAGCTGTGAATTGACAAAGGCACGATTTCGCGCCTAAAATGTTTTTTAATCACAGAGCACTATAAAAAGCCGAAAGCAAAAACGTGTGTACAATTACAATGATTTACAAGTTTTAATGCATAAATTGGCAATTATAATTTTATTTACGTAAAGATCTCTCAGTGTAAAGTGTAATTCAATCATTTAGATACCTGGGGGTACGTCAGTTTGAACAAAAGAATCTCACAAGTAATACATGTTATATTAAATTAGATTGTTAAGTGCTATTTTCAAGTCAATCTATATATTAAAAACAAATGATTTGTAATATTCATATAAGAAGTTAGGTTAGCTAAATTACGTTATAATTTAAGACAGATGTAAGAATCTCAACGTCAAAGGTAGTAGAACTGCGATGCCAGACTTGGTTAATAAGTTTTTGATGGCATATGCGTAATGCGTATATTCTAAATATGATACAATATTGAATTATAGTAATAAATTACATTAGCGAAACGCGATTTGGATCAAATTAATTCCCGGAGCCCACCCTATTTTATCAATATAATGATTTATCACATAACAGCCGGCTAAACTATGAAATCTATTTTACGTAATCTGTATTAATTAAGGTTTACCCCTGACTTTGTTCGTGACATACTTGAGTAAGGTCTTAATTGTAAGGAAAGTTTTAAAAATTCCAAAATTGTAATTAAAAAAACATTTAACATTGTTCTAGAATTATTAAGTTTGTTGAAGAGCTGGGAACTGACACAGGGGTTTTTTAATTTTAACAAATTTTTATTATCTATTTATATACTTTTTTAATATGTTTTTCTTTTTCTTTGTATAACAGGGAATTAATGGGGGAAAGGTGAATTAGTACAATTTCATTAAATAATTTTTATTTCTGTTCTATGATTCTTATAAAACTACCAAGTTTGTTGACAGCTGCCTAGAAGCCACTATTTTTAACGTCATTTATTTCATTTTACAACTAACATAAATTACATATAAAAAGCAATTATACTAAAGCCATAATATATACAAAAAGGTTCATTTACGAAAGGAAAAATCAATAAAAAAATTAAATACATTTAGTTAAGTAATACCTTAATCAACTGTGTTGTGTGATTGTGTGAAAGTGAGGGTGTATATGTGGGGTGAGATCATGTTATTACTATATTGTTTATAACAATAAAATCCTTTATTTAGTGCAAAAATTGTTTACTATGACCAATGACGTTACACGAAATTTTGTTTGACCAGCTGATTAAATAAGACTGTGACGGTATGAACCTTGAAGCTTATGACGTTTTCTTTGTATGCGACTGAATATATAATAACATGATAGCATATTCAGCAGGGCAATGATACTAGGTCATGGAGCAAACCAAGTCTTCAAAATTTTTTTGCAGAAGTAACAAACTTTTGAAATGAAACGTCTTTAGGCGCATGAGGGTAAATATTTTACGGATGAAACGCAATAATAATATTAGCGTCACGAAGATGTGCAGCGTTTTTGTCGAATTGAGACCGATTGAGTGAAAGGGCGACCTTATAGAAATTATATTCTTTAAATTTCGTAAAGAGAATTTATGATATATATTATTATTTTATATTTAATGCAAAATAATTTGTTGAAATCTCAAATAAAGAATTCTAAATTATACCACGTCTTGTTATTATCTAAAAAATAAATTAAATGTAAGAGATAAAACAAAATTCTATAAGGTAATTCACCCTTCTCACTCTCTCTCACCCTTCTCACTCTCTATCAATCGGTCTCTCCCTTTTCTTCGACAAAAACATCTTCGTGACGTTCCGTAAAAATTTTACCCTCATGCGCCTAAAGAAATAACACTTCAAAAAAAATGTACAGGCTATTGCCCTCGCAACTAGACATCAGGAGGCAAATTTGATTTATATTAGATAATTTAACTCTAGAATAAGTTGAGAAATTGCTACAAGTATGTTGCCCATGTTTACGTCAGAGATATTAAAATGAGCAATCGCCATAAAGTTTTTATATGACCCCTTACCCCATGTGGTCCATTACGGTTATGGCCCCCCGGCGGCCAATAAATAATGTACGGATTCAAAATAGTGTTTGTGGAGAGATTAGGGCAAATTTCACTAATCCTTCGTCGATTTTCCAGTTTAAATGCGTTTTAAGAATTTGCTAGTATATCTTGACTGTAGTATAAAGTATATATATATACACTAATATATACAAAAGGCGTTACAACATTTTAGGTCTGGGCCTCAGATTTTTCTATCTAATGTGTGACACTGACACTTCTTCAACTTCGTGTAACTTCACGTTGTTTTCTGAGCTTATTTTGAAATTAAGTTATCCCAAAAGTATCTAGCGATGATGATATTTTCGTTTCTATATTTTTTAGATATGATAACTATAGGGCAGTGTTGGCCTAGTGGTTTCAGCGACTGTCATACCTGAGTTCGTAAGTTCGAACCCCGGCTGTGCTCCAATGGAATTTCTTTCTATGTGCGCATTTAACATTCGCTCGAATGGAAGGAAAACATCGTGAGGAAGCCGGCTTGCCTTAGGCCCAAAAAGCCGACGGCGTGTCAGGCACAGGTTGATCACCTACTTGCCTATTAGACAAATAATCATGACACATATACAGAAATCTGAGGCCCAGACCTAAAAATGATGATATATATTTCCTTATAGTGTTTAGAATATATAACTCTCGATAAAAGATAAAACTTTTATTCCTAAATAACAATTCATAGACAACGATTTGTTCCTTAGTCTATGACCCGATTGTACGTTACATAATTCAGTAGCTGCATTATGCTGTGACCACTGAATAAATCTAGTAAAAGATGTCTACCTTGTACAGTCAGCAAAATCATATTTCCCATTTTTCGTGTCCGATATAGGTAGTTTGTCAGTGTCTAGCCCAGACGATAAAAAGAAAATGCAGTTTGGCGGTTACACTGAAACACTAACAGATACAGATAGCAGAAAACCTTTTAAATTTAAAATTTTGCCTTTTTAGTTTAGTACTTTAAAGCAAGTACACGAATAATAAAATACGAGTAAGTACATTGTTTCTTTCCATTTTTCGTCATCGTTTCTTGAAGTAGGGCTAATGGAAAAATATATGGGGGAGCTGAGTAGTTTATGTATCCATTTTGAAAGATACACGATTTAAATAACTTCGCTTGATAGAAAAAAAATCCAAATATAGCCAAATTTTGGATTCATTTTATGACGAAAATGTATAATAAACATGATTTTGAAATTTACACGATATATTTTATAAAATAAAAAATCACCTTAATTTAATGTTTTACATAACTAATACCGTGGCCGGCGGGCCACAGTTCTCCAGCTCTCCACTGCGCCCCGCAGTCCACCCCAAGACACAGACAAAGCAATTCGTGCTGGGATAGGGCCTTAAGTTATAGGGCAAGCTGCTCATCATCAATTATGTTTGTTTCCCAGCGATATTTACCTTTCCGTTGGTCGCGTAATTTAATTCCGAGAGTATTCTATTCTGCACTGGCACGAACTGGGTCTATGCGATAGAATCTTTAAGTAACCATTAACTAAATCTCTGAGTAGTAACCCACTTTAAATACGAAAATAATCGTGTATAACGTATGCGAAACTAGCAAGTAACAGATGTTACGAATTGATCGAAAACTTTTTTAATTTAGCCGAAAGCCCCTGACAAACAGTTACCCTTCACACTTTGAATTACAAATGAATTCCTTTGAAACCATTATTGCAATACTTAAATTGTTATTCACTAAATTAAAAGTCAATATAATGAACCTAACTTGCATTGTAATTAACAAGTGTCGGGATTTTCATACAGCTGTCGGTATAGTATTTACAAGATCCTATAGTATTTGAAGCTCATTGGTCTTAGAATATTCTACGACTTGTATTAACTACGGATAGTATTTTTGATAGAGACCCAATTTACAACAAATATTTTCATAGGTTATAGTGTATTGTTTTTACTTTTAAATGCAAAGATAAACACGGATTTATCTCTTACTCACTCACTCACATGCACCCACACACTCATTTACATCCATACACTAACTCATTAACATTGATCCACACACTCACTGATTCCCTCATTTGCACCCACACACTCACTCACTCACATTGATCCACACACTCACTGATTCCCTCATTTGCACCCACACACTCACTCACTCACTCACATTGATCCACACACTCACTGATTCCCTCATTTGCACCCACACACTCACTCATTCTCTCACATGCACGGTGCACCCACACACTCACATATACACACTTGCGTGTTATAAATAGTTTTAAAACAATTGGTTTTTTTTAATTTGGAATAGAGTATTTAATTTGTTATGGAGGAGTTCGGAACCCTGACACAAGTATATTTTACTTAAAAAAATACCCGAGTCTAACACAATATCGATGGCCCCAAGGAATAAACGTGCAAGAGCTCTTACCCAAAAAAATTTTTTTCGTCTTCTTCGTTTTAATGGCCTATCATACACCTATATAAATTTTTTTAAATATTTTAGACTTCAAATAAGGCTTTTATAGCACAATATTCGTTTATTGTAGGGAGAAAATATATCTTCATATCATCATGAATAACAAAACATGCGCCTATTACATATTATTTGTTTCTTAGAGTACACCACAATAAACGCGTTAAATCAATCTGCCGCTCGTGCCTATCCTCTCCTTTCGGCAATTACTCTTACACGATTATTCGTGTAAAAATGGAAGCAACTTTTACTAGTAATGCATCATTGCACACTGAATATAATAATTACAGTTATTCCATTATCTTTTACTAATTTCTCTACTTTCTTCTACTTTTGTAAAGGTTCAAGCACTAATATTCTTCGCTCATGAATTTCAAGTTATTGTTAGTAACCGCTTAATATACGGATACTCTTCCGATCGTGTCTATTGCAATAGCGCGTTAGTATAGACAAGGGATGAAGCGGGGGAGGGGTATGTGAGCCACGCCGACTGTTTTATATATTAATAAGGCTTACGATCTAAGAAGTATTTCCGATTTAGATGGTGTTTTACATAGTATTGAAACACAAAATATATCACAGGATGTTGTAACTACAGAATCGGAGGAAAGACCCGTAACTCCCATTGAACAGCTTACGAAAAAGAGAAAAATAGATCCTAATTTATGGAAAGATAAGAAAAACAAAATTCTTAAAAATTCTGGTAAAAATTATGAAAGTTCTAGAACTAACAAACAAAACGCAGAAAAATCTATTGGACCTCCATGCAACTGCAAATTGAATTGTTACGAAAAGATACATCAAAATATGAGGAGTAAAATTTTTCTGAGTTTTTGTGCTATCGGGGACCATGAGAGACAGTGAGATTTTATTAACCGACATGTTAAGAAAGATAACGTCAAAAAGATTACAGTTGAACGTAAAAATAATCGTACTCAAACATTAACATAATATCAACTACTCGATGATACTAATTCCATGATTAAAGTTTGTAAAATTATGTTTTTAACTACATTATCCATTACAGAGCAAGTAGTATACACAGCTATTGATAAATTGGGAGATGACAACTATTTAAAAGACTACAGAGGAACTCATAAGAACAGGCCAAGAAGAATGTCAGAAGAGACTGAAAAAGTATAATCGACCATATAAATTTATTTGAAAGAGTTGAATCACACTATTCTCGAAAGATAGCCAAAAGCAATATCTGTGTGAAACTTTGAATATCTCTAAAATGCACCGACTATATTTGGAATGGATAGATACAAACAACCAGTACAATTAAACATGCAAAGCAACTAAACGCCAATATGAAATAATCTTTAATACAAAGTTTAACCTATCCTTCCACAAACCTAAAAAAGATTTATGTGAGATATGTTCAATTTACCAAACTTCTGATGATGTTAGGATCGAACAATTACAAGCTGATTATGAAAAGCACTTGAAAGAAAAGCAATTAGTCAGGCAATTAAAGGAACAAGAAAAAGAAACTTTTTCTTCAGATGTAGTGTTGTAGCATGTTTTGATCTGGAAAAAGTGTTGAATATCCCTCAAAGTGAAGTAGGCACATTTCATTATAAACGGAAGTATCCTGTATACAATTTCACGATCTATAATATCATCGAGAAGAAAGGTTACTGCTATGTCTGGCACTATCAGATTGCGAAAAGGGGTGCGATAGAAATAGCAAGTTGTCTTTGGTCATTGATCCAGGTACACGTCGAATTAGGAATAAAAAAATATATATTTTTATCTGATTCATGTGCAGGGCGAAATCGTAATCGTTTCGTATTCGCCATGTTTTCTTTAGCGGCGAAGAAATTTAACATAAAAATTACTCATAGGTTTTTGGAGAAAGGTCATAGCCAATCGGAGGGTGATTCTATGCATGCTGCTATTGAGCGTTCCAAGAAAAAGCATACCCTTTACACACCTAACCTGATGTATTCCTTGATAGAGAATGTCAAAGTTACCGGACACAAGTACCAGGTAAAACAAATGACACAAGCTGATTGCATAGATTTGAAAGAGTTAATAAAGGGGAAAGAATTGGTTGAAAGATAAAAATGGGAATTTATTGGAGCAAATAAAAGAAGTAGTTTCTTATTATAATCATCCTGATACAATATACTTTAGATACAGTTTTGGAGACGAATTACAAGAGATGCAAACTATCACGAGGACTAATTCAAGAAGGCGACGAGGAGAACCTATAGAAAATGCTGAAAACCTAAAACACTGGAATTCTATTTATACCACTCAATTTATATAGGGATTTAATAAGACTGCGACTCAGGAGCCATACTAAACCATTACCAGTGTTTTTACAGAAATTTGGTGCCATTAGGATCCACCGCGGTAATACCAACGATAGTGACGAGGATATTTATTAGTACTTACTTATTTCTTGTTCTCTGTTTAATTTTTTCCTGTTTTTTTTTAATAATATACCTGATAGGTACTTAATTTGTTCTTAATTGGATAAATAAAAAATAATTATTCTTATTAACATTATTTTTTATTTAACCTTTATCAAAAATCATAAGCTAATTTACATTATTATACCATGCACTAATAAAGATGTATTACATAAATAATGAATTGATCTTGATTACGCTAATAAACGGGCCTCTGTCTTTACAAACATGAAAAAGCAACAAAATATACAAGAATAAGCCTGTAGACAGCCAGAGCACGGCTCAGAAAAAAAAATATTGACGTAGAATAACCGTGTAACATTTCACTATACTTGATTATGCTTCATTTATGACACGAATAAACGTGCAGTGATACAATACTGTTAAAAAGTCACATATTATTCACTACAATAATAAAATAACATGTTTTTTCTTGAATATTGAGAAAACTGTTAATATTTTTTTTATAAAAATATATGAGCTAAAAGATATTTTTTTTACCTTTAATTTGATCATTCATTATATATATCTAAATTAAAGTAAAGTGATTCCAAACATTTTTTTTGTTTCCTGAAAAGTTGTTGTTTTTCGATTGCACGTTTATTCGTTGGGGCCATCGATATAATATATTCTTAGTAATGAATACACAAATTTTTTTATCTATCTATTTACAAGACAATATAAAATTGTATATCACCTTCGTACATATGGCGTTTAATTCACACCAAAAAATACCATTACGCTTTACGTGAGACTTACGTTAATAAAACAATATTTTTAAGTGTACAATACATATTTCTAATATTTATCAATTTCTTTGTTACAGGATTATCTGATAGTGAAATAGCAGTGAACGAGTGAGTGATAACAGTGACCTGTGAAAATGATTTAGTGTAATGTCGTGGTGGCGCTGCTATCGCGGCTCGTGACGTAGTGATCCAAGATGGCGGACTCAAGTCCCGCCACTTCCATTATTGAGGGGACTGTTAAGTTCCGTGATGGGAAAAAGGTAATTAGCTCTATACGCATGCAATATGATTTATTATATATTTAGTGAATGTATGTTTTATTATAGCAAATTTCAATATTTAATAAGTTAGCGTTACGAAATGTGTTACATGGAAAAGGCGGCAAAGTTAGACGCCATCTTGAAAGATCGGAATGACACTAAGGCGCCAATTTCAATGTCAAACATTTCTTTTAAATTATTTACAAAGATGGAGGCACTCGAGAACAGAGTATATATTTCCATTACCCTAAACAGAGGCTGAAAAAAGTTATAATACATAATTAATACGTAATAAATAATATAATTTTTTTATCGTCAACAAAATTTTCAAACGCTTCATTTGTAATACAAGCAAGATACCTAGAGCAACTGCCACTCGCTTCAAAATTTCATCAATCAAAACGCAACCTTATTGGACCAGAATAAGGTTTAGAATATATTAACATAGTAACAAAACCTTTCCTTAGTATCTATAGGTATTGTAATGCATTTGATAAGGTAATATCGACCTAATCAATTCAGAAATGTCATGAACAACTGATAACATTTGGTATCAGCAAATTTCAAGTGTTTTCATAAAAATCGATTGGAAATATTCCCTTTTGTTTTGATTATTGAAGTCTGTCTATAGTAGGTATTACAATATTAATAATTTAAATTTATTTAAATGGCGTTAAAATCCTTGGTTAAAAATAAAAATAAATAAACTAAACTGGCGATTTCCTCACGATGTTTTCCTTCACCGTTTGAGCGAAATGCGCTCATAGAAAGTCCATTGGTGCACAGCCGGAGATCGAACCTACGACCTCAGGGATGAGGGTCGCACGCTGAAGCCACTAAGGTCAACACTAAGAATATAACAATATCAATTAACATATTCATACATACATATTCATCATTACATAGTAGTCATTGTATGTTTATACATTTATTATGTAAAGACTGTAAAATAAATATATAAACACACTTAGTTACACAACTGACAAGTTCAGAACATAAAAACTATGTAGCGTAAACTTCTGATGCCAAAATCTCAAAAGTAATAATTTGATAGTGGGTTTAATTTAAAAAAAAAACCGCAGATAAGACCGTACAAAAAGTGCGGCCAAATTACAAGGAGATGAGCGTCGCGGCTCCGGCTGGCTCATTGCCAGAAACTAAATTACGACGCTAAATGAAGTGTCGAGATGGATTCTTCTGCTTTATTAAATTGGACAAAAAGGTTTTAATTACATTATCCTTTAAATTCCAATGTATTTTTATGTAAATAGGAGGCAAACGGGGCAAGTGCGTTGTTAAACGTAAATTAATCGATAAAGCTTTTTGTAAATTTTACGCTTATTTAAATGATCCTCCTTGGGATTGATTTGCTCCAGTTCAAACAATGTAGAACGACAGACGTCGAGGTGATACGGATGGTATTGGGGGGAGAAGTTAAATTAGCCTCCTTGTGCTCAGCAAGTAGCTTGGTGTGCTCGGCAAGGCAAGACGGGGCCACTTCGGGCCATCACTTGCAACGGTATAGAGTTTCTCACCTTTAGCTTCCCAGTACCTTCCACTTGTATTCAACGTATCCACAGACTGTATTCAACGAATCGTCGACGACCAATCCCTGGTTGATCCCTTGGCGTTGCGTAGAGATGTGGGGTTACTATGCATCTTCTACCGCATTATCATGGTGGTAATAAAAATTATTTTGTAAAATGTATTGACATTTAACTAAGTGGTACCTAATTTGGCTGTGTTGTGTGATGGAGTAAATATGAGGGTAAGTATGTGAAGGTGTGTATGTGGGGCATGCTCATGATGGAGGTGATTTTGCGCTATGGATATTCTTAATACTACTTTTAACCATATTTCGCGATAGCTAAAACAAGTCAAGGCTTAAATATTGGTCGTTGTAAGTCCGGGCTGCGCGATACCAAACTGGGTTTTTTGCATAGTTAGTGTTGATGTGACGAACATTTAACATCTTTTCTGTTGACTTTCATAAGACTTGGCTATATGAATAAGTTTATTTAGAGTTTGAGTTTAACGAGTACGAGTAGTATAAAAATAGCCTAGTACGGTTATGAACCGAGTATCGTATACGCTTCTCTAGTAGTAACACTACACGTGGGGCGCCACATCAAAGTTCAATCGAAATGTAAGTCACGTAATAACAATAGTATCGACAAACGCCCAGTTAGCTGCATTCTGATCGTATCTTATTATGATTCACGATGCTTCCGCCCGATTAAATACTTCTCTATATAATTGCTACTGTTTGAAAACTTCTATGGTCTACTGAATGAATTTGAAACTCTGGGGCTGCAATTAACGGAATTTTCGATGAAGTGTTTTGACTCCGTTGTTGGACAGAATCGTACCTCAAAAGTCATGGACTCTTGAGGACTTGATGGACTTTATTCATCCACATATTATTTACAAAAAAAGATATAAATATATAGAATTTTATTACTCTAAGACTCCAACTTTTTCCCTATTTTATATTTTGCCGTTATGAGCAGTGTTCGGCTTGTGCCTTTAGCGTGCGACTTTCATCCCTGAGGTCGTAGGTTCGATCCTCGGCTGTGCACCAATGGACTTTCTTTCTATGTGCGCATTAAACATTCGGACATATAAATTCCTTTGGTGCACGGCTAGTGATCGAACCACTTTAGGGATGAGAGTAGCAGGCTGAAGTCACTAGGCCAACACTGCTCGAACAAGTTACACAATAATCGTAGGAATGTTTTTGCAAAGAGTTATAAATGATTATTTGTCTTGATTTAAATATGTGGTTTATGAAACCTTCAGTTGCATTACAGCATTAATTGTATTGATTGTAAAGACCTTGGCATAAATTATATTGCTATAGGCTAGGCTTATAAGAGTTGTACCAATGGAATAATTTAATGTCCTCAACTGTTTCTTATATAGAAATAGTTGGGGCAAACGAGCTGGAGGCTCATCTGGTTAAGTGATAACGTCCATAGACACTCAATACCAGAGGGCTATAAAGTGCGTTGCCTTTTAAGAATTGGTGCTTGAAGGACCTTAAGTCTTATTGGTTCGGAAATACCGCTGAGCAGTTGGTTCCATATATAGTGGTGGTGGCGCCAAATTGCCTTAAACAACGCTCGAAAACGGACGTCGAGGTGATACGGGTGAAATTTCTGCCTCGACGTCTGATGAAACTCAGCTGCAGCAGCTCTGAACACTTGTTGTAAATGCGGTAGAAGATGCAGAGTGACCCCACATCTCTGCAACGCATAGGGAAAGAAATTGGTCGTTTATCAATTCAAAACATTTTTTTATATCTATTTAAACTGATATTGGAGTCCCTGAACTAAGTCGAGGGAGACCTGTACATCAGTGTACTCAGCTATTCCATCTTAATGAAATGCAATTCAATCCTGGGTTCGCGTTCCAGTGATTTTTATTATTATATTCATCATAATTCTATTGTTTATCTGTCTATCAATGAATCAGCAACAAGCAATAAAAGTGCTGCGTCATTTTAATTAATTTGCGATACATGTTTTTGCTTGCTTCTATACTAAGTTTAATTGAAATGTTTTTGTATATGTGAAAAGTGACCTCATAAACTCTAAATTCAATTACACGGTTATAACTTCATCTATCACTGTTCATCACAGCGTAAACACAGTCAGTCAGAAAGAGACGAGTAGAAGAGTGCATTATTTCAGTTGATAAATATGGGTTAAAACTTATAGTCAACATGTATTATTGTATTATAGTATCAAAGTTAACTGTTACATATAGTAAATTATAATTTAATTGTAGACTGGAGGTATATATATATATATATATATATATATATATATCCAATGCTTAAGTGACGACCGTTGGGTCTGGTTTTAACTGTAGTAGAAATAGACCTTACATTTAATACTAACGAAACACACAAAATAATAATAATAATTAAAAGAGAAAAATAACAAAAAAATATGAAAGAATAGTGTGTAATGTGTGTGTGTGTTGTGGTTGTAACTGGCTCTGGCTCAGCTTTGGAGCAGACTGTTCCACAGCGCTGGTTATTCTGCCATAGACCACAACAGTCAGTTTGCGGTTCAGACGCAAAAAAAAGAAAAATAATGTTACAATAATAATAAAATTAAGTCGGTTACATTCAGAATTAAGGGAGTTAAGTTATTACGTAATTAGCTAACTTAACATCTTATAGTGATCATATCAATATTAAAATTATATGTTTTAAAGGAACGGATTGCCTTGGTTGCCATTTATATTCTGGCTTCTAGTTTTATCCACAACAAAGTGTTATCCAAAATGGCCTGAACTGTTTGTAGGAAAGGTTGGCCTTGCCGCTTTTTTGCTCGACTTGGCAGGGTACACCCGTGACCCCAGATAAAGAAGCTCTTTTATGAGTAACGCCATTTTCAAAGTGTCTTAAATTAATGACGTAAGATAAACAATGTACATCGCTTATTATTTGGTAATTTATACATGTATCTTGAAATATATAGCTTGCGTTTGTGCAAACATGGAGCTTTAATATTTAAATGTGAAAGTACATTCAATTAAGTTCTCACGATTAAAATACTAACTTTGGATTATTTTATGTAACCACGATAAAATGCGGTCAAAATGGCAACCAGAAAACACGGTATGATGACTTGTTTCAGAATTTCTGTTTTATTCAAATATTGAACAGACAAAACATATAGTTGTATATTAAATTATTGTTCTTAATATATTCCATAACAAAGACTTTGATAAGGGCGTGGAAAGATTTTATCGCCTTATCAGTTATCACACATCTTATTTATATGCACTTATATTTGACATTTCAATGACATTCAGGCGCAGTCTCGACTTGGTCAAAAGAATTTTTTGTTTAGTATTGTATTTTATTGACATAACTTTTAGAAAACTAACTAATTAACTTTTGTAAAATAATTGAAAATTTATAATAAAACATAAAACTTCAAATCTGTTAAAAAGTGTTTTTCTATTTTAATTTTTTTGTTTGTTTAAGAAGTGTGTCAGGCAAAGTAGAAATAGGCTACTTGCCTACTTGTATAATTCTCTAAAAGTAATCAAAATTCATTGACTTTCTCACTAGATACTTTGTGATTCAAAATAGTAATTAAAATTCAATAAAATTCAAGTCTTTATTATAAAAATAATTCAATCATGTTTGCATGTGGTTAACAACACAACAGTACAGTGCAGTTATAACTGTACACCACAATGAATAAACTAGTCCAAGATTTTATGAACAATAAAATAGATTTATATTAACTTAAAACCACAGATGCTTATTTCTATTTTAATGTAGAAACTAAAAATCGTTTACCATCAACGGCAATCAACAAGCGATCATGTGTCCACGTGTGGCTCACCTGATGTTAAGTGATACCGCCCATGGACATTGCCAGAAGGCGCGCAAGTGCGTTGCGGGCCTTTCAAGAATTAGTATGCTCTTTTCTTGAAGGACCCTAAGTAAGGTTCCACATAGTGGTGGTGCGCGGCAAAAACTGCCTTAGAAAACGATCAGTAGTGGGTCACTACAAACGTCGAGGTGATACGGATGGTATTTTGTGGTTTTTAATAACAGCCTCTGCTCCATAAATCTATTTCCGATTCTTATCCTCATCGTCGAATGTAATCTTCTGCAACACTTTCATCACTTCAATACGAGCTTCGAGCTTCCGTCGATCCGAAAGCTTCCTAAACATCGGTATCAGAGACATGACAAACTGCCTATCATCATCATCTTCATCTCTGGCTTTCTTTTTACTCTCCAATACATCACTCTGTTCCTCTTCATACGCTTCTGGCACTATGCTTACTTCCTGGGGATCTGTAAAGGCGAAATCTATGTCTTGTGTCTCGTATTGAGCTTCTAGAGGATCGCTATCATCGTCGCTGTACTTGATTTCCACGTCGTTGGTATCACCACCAAGAAAACTGAGATCGTTGAAGTATCCATATCTTTTTCTTTTTCTTATTGCTATAGAGTTCTCAACTTTGAATCGTTCCCTACGTTGTAGTTTCAGTTCTCTCGTGTAACATGTCCGGAGGCTTTTCCAACGCTTCTGGATGTCGCGAACTGCAAAGAAAAGTTCTGTAAGTTTTCAGACGGAAAAGCGAAACTTGTTTCGCAGACTTGACTTATTAAAGCCCGACACAATCAATATATAGAACATATACATTTTATTTATTTAAAAATAAGCTACTATGACAAATACTCCAAGGCGGTACGAGTATTATAGTTTTTTCACAGATCACAATTGTGCTCCTATTTGGACTGAGGACAAATCGTTGTTTTTAATTTATTTTATTATTGTTTATTACTTAAGATATCATGTGGTACATGGTGTAATGGTTGCAGCCTTTTACAAACGTGTAAAATAAAAAACTTGGTGATTAAAAAGAGTGGCGGAGAGTTTATTGCCAGTTCTTCTCTTTCGTTCTACGCCCTTGATTTGAGAACCGGCAGTATATGTAAAATTAGACGCATTTAATGTACCTATAGGTATTTATTTTTTGACGTTCATAAGTGTACATTGTGTTACCTATATGAATAAATTATTTTGACTTTTGAATTATTGTACATGAAAACATTCTTATATACACCATTACACAACACGAATTAAGTATTACTTGAAACGTATTTAATAATTTGTATATTAAGAATTCCATCTTTGGCTTTAAGTATAATATTTTTTTGGTATATATTATTCTTGTTAACTGTACGAAAAAATAAATAAACAAGAAAGCGAACTAAGCAGGCGAAGGCTTTCAAGGATTATACAGGATGACATTAGTTTATAGCGTCATAAAAGTAGATTTAAATCAATTTAACACGAGTTTATTGTAAAACATAAAAACACCTGCCAAGCATTTTTCTTTGAACTAACATAAGTGTTATTTTATAGACTGGCGTGGTTTGAATGTCATAAATTGTGGGATTTTGACGACTTCCAAAAAAAGTACTACTTTCTAGTGCGTGGGTTGGTTGTTTACGCTTTTTTCTATTTCCTCAACTGAGATTGAGCGATTCTCAACCTTAAGGTCGTCTTCGGTTGTGCAAAGGTTAAACTATGACCGTATCAAAATCCTATACGCTTCGGAAATATAAAAAACATCAGAAGAGACTCCTGCCTGCCCCCTGTTTAAAAAAAAGGGTGCGTGTACTTATGTACGCGCGTAAGAAGTTATACTTCTTTGGCATTATTAAAAATAGTTTTTGATTGCATGCAAATAATTAATTACAATTAAATAATCAAAGACTGGAAAAGGAGTCATTATAGTCAATAAAGTTCAGTTTACATTTGAAAAATTAAATAAATAATTATTATTCTCTTACATTAAGTGTAACATAAATTCTATTATTATTCGAATGTTGTTTTTAAATTATGTCCAATGCCGTAGCATCTTCCGTGGGCAACTTCATTCTGTTAATTTTGTGTAACGGTGCGCGCGTATCGTAAAATTTCACTCTCATCAATTTTCATAACGCGCCTAAAGAAGTATAACTTCAAAAAAAAAACCGGAATCATTTTTGACGGGGAGCTGAACAGAGCTTTAATTCTAGCCAAGCTCTATCGCAAGGTAGATAAATGAAATTATCGATAAAATCGT
The DNA here is from genome assembly GCF_905475465.1 of Pieris napi. Classification (NCBI taxonomy): domain Eukaryota; kingdom Metazoa; phylum Arthropoda; class Insecta; order Lepidoptera; family Pieridae; genus Pieris; species Pieris napi. Next base: position 1,107,844 of record NC_062255.1, read on the forward strand.
TTGTATTTGAACACAAATACCGGTAAACTGACGGTTTTTGTCAGTCAAGATCGGCTAAGTTTAATTTAAATTCTGCCAAAACGGTAATATACACGGCGTAACTAGGGATTGCAATCCGGAAAAACGGATCCGGTAATCCGGCGGATCCGGCATCATTTAATGGTTACCGGATCCGGTACCAATATACCGTATCCGAAGACCGGATCCGGTGCTAGCGGTTATGGGAAAATGTGGCCTTTTCGGCCGCAGGCTATATTTGCAGCTCTATTAGAAGTCGTTTAGCTGATGACACAATTAACAATATTTGTTTTCTACGATCTTATTTTCAAAATCAATATTGATTTTCTTTTAATACTTATATTTTTTTACAATTATTACTTAAAATAATTATTTATCGTAAGTTGATTAAACTAAAGAGTTCTAAACTCATTATTGTGATAATTTTTGCCATTCATTCGTTCGACAGATTCATCAAATCATGATGGTATCTGTCATAATCATAAATACCTATAAGACTTGTTTGTTAGCATTCTCAAATACTTTAATAATGATTTTGATCTCATTTCAGTTAATTACGTAAGGTTAATTGTATCTATTAGATATTATAGTTACTTGATAATTAATATTGTTACTTATAAATTGATCTATCTGTGAAAGTGAAATCTAGAAAGACTGAGCTACTCGTTACGTCGTAAAATTATTACTAGTTACGTACACTACTAAATTTTAATTGTTTTCTTGTTGTCTATTTGTCTTAACATTGGTTAGGCAATAAAGTCGATTTTATATATTTGTGATTTATTTTTTATAAACTACCTACATATAACTGCAGTGACACTTGATTAACTCACTTATTTTGTACTAAAAAGCGAAAATCATCTTGATTTAATCAATCGGTCGGATCCGGTCAGATCCGGCCGGATTGATGGGAATCCGGTCGGATCCGGCCGGACTGAAAATGACGCCGGATTGCAATCCCTAGGCGTAACACGTTTATTGCTGCTATAAACCACAAAACATATCGGTCAGTGAACTCTAGACCATTCGTCTTAATACGTTGGATTCATTTTAATAATACTTGAAATATGAAATAATATTACAAGGACTGTTTTTATTTTAAGTTTTTAACATTATTTCAAACACTTTGGAACGCAATCTTCCAATGATTTATTTAAACTTGAAAAGTATATGTATATGTGTGTTTACAATACAGCGAGAAAAGGCTGCCAGCGTTTAAGGCACACTGCCACAGGGATCAAACTTTCTAAATTTGTTTTACTATTATTTTTATTATTACTATGTAGGTTAAGAAAATTGTGAATACTTTACTAAATTGTATAATATTTGATTGATATGATTACTAATAAACAACATTTATTTACAATATTCTTAACCTTATGTAGGTTAATTAAAAATTGATAAATAGAAAATTAAAACAAATTCAAATTTAGTCTCAAGAGTCTACTCCAAAGGGAACAAAATCAAAGTTGGAGGAAAGAGTATTTATAGATGACTTCAAATATCTGTCAACAGTATTAACCTAAATTTATAAATATTTATAAAAGTCAACTGACCCATGATCATGCTTTTAGTATTCCTATGTTAATTTTCAGCATTAAATACTTATTTTGACACACACGTTCTTGGAAACCTAAATAGGCCATTATTTTTTATTTTTTCCAGCATAACACCGCTTAAAACCAGTGAACAACTTATTTTAATAGATCTCGCGACATCGTAAACAAGTCGGTCAACTCACCACCTTCAACTCGTTCAACTGGCTTCAATTCCTCCCAGCTGGGGTGAACTTCCATACAAACTTCTCGCCACAACCTATCCTTATGTTTCCTATGACTGTACATAGGATCATTTTTCGTATACAATGCTGGTCTACTTTTGATAGATTTTATTAATTTAATCGGGTTAATTTCAAACATAATCGCGCGACAAATCGACGTGCAGTTGTTGTTGTGAACGACCGGTTACTGATTACAAAATGGCGGCCGTGTGCGACCCTCGCCGCGCAACGATCGCGCCGCATTCGTCGCCATTTTGTTGCGTCATGTTGCGATTGTCAACGTATCGCATTGTACACTAATCACATAATCGCTGTCATTAAAACGTTTTCTGTTGTAAATTTATTGCGCGTGCAAAATCTAGTATGATAAGATTGTAGTTTCGTCGATTTAATTATTTCTTTTTGTTTCAGTGGAAATCGAGATGGTGTGTCATGCGAAAATTGTCTCCAGTTGCAGGTATGTTTATTTACTAGGTTATAAACGTTCGAATTTCAAAAATGAAGTAAGAACTTTTTGTAGAATAGATAATTAATGTAGCAACATGCAACTTACAAACACATCTTGTATATTATTTATCACCTGTATGTGACATAGACAATAGATAATTTATATCGAATGACTTTCTGTGGTTAATACAAAGTCGTTCTTCAACTCGATAACACATATAAATTCATAGTATTTAAAGCAAGAAATATGATGTCACTATTCTTAGAACTTTCAAGGTAATCTTCTATGCTCTATTACCATTCTTATCGCTTATGGTATTTTAGTATCTGCATATTTATTATAATCTAGAAATATATTTTCATATAGATATGGTTTCTCCCTTATTTATAAAATTGACCACAGACTATATAAAAAAATACAGATAAAATATCGTCGAATATTTTTTTTTTATTTCATATAACGCAAGTTTATAGTATAATCTATTTTAAAAGATCATACTATAAACATATATAACAATAATATATCCAGGTTCGAATGACATAATTTAAATATTTTGGAAATAAATAGCCTATTTTTTGAAATCTAGTTATTAAGTTTATTAATTATAAATCCTATACAAATCTTTCTCAAACATTATTATACCTATAAAAAAATATTGGTTGTTTGTAAAGTAGGTTTACGATCGAGATGTTTACGTGATAACGTCTTATTGGTGATATAAGTTTTTGGGAAGTAAGGAATTAATGAAGATAATAATTTTTTCAAATTTTAAATTACATCTATCGTTTTATTCACACTTTTGATGATAAATTTCGGGTGTAAAATGACAAGTTTACTTATTCGACTATGATATACATTTTTCTTCATACATTCACGGAATGAAAGGCAGCGCTCGAGATGAGACGGGAGATCGGTCCGTCTCTCTCCCGTTATACCTGCGATCGCGCTCGTGAGGTTTTGGTGTGACACAAGTTTCTGAACATGTCACCCGACTAAAACGATTTTAAAGACGTTATCACGTTAATAATCTATACATACCTAGAAACGTTTGGCGCCACTTTTTTCATTAATGAATGCTATTATTATTATAATTACAAGTAAGCAATTAACAATACACAATAAGTCATTATCATTATTTGAACCTACGTTTAAGTACAAAAAGTATTTTTATAATTATCATTGACATAGACATAACATTTATTACTAACAAAACACACACACAGAATCACACAAATAACAATAATCAAAAAATAATAAAGAATGAGAGATAAGCATTTTTTTCTTTTAAAGAACAAGGTACGTTTTAGGTGTGTAATGCGTGTGTGTTGAGCTTGTGCCGATTTCTTACCGATGCTTTCCTTCACCATACAAGAACTACGGTAACTCTTTGTATGATATGATATTTCTCTCTATTTCTTTCATAATTTAAGTCGAAGTGTCCAAAGCGACAAAGACCTTGTTCGTCCCATTGGCAACAATGACAGTGTTGCAATAATCAATTACAAATTTCTCAGTATTCTCCAAGCTAAGAATAATTTCGAGAGTCTAGTGACATCAGCGTAAAGCTATTGCTTTACTCACTGTGTTATTGAAACTGGATATACTCTTTGATCTTTTACGTTCTGTCAGATTTTTAATGGTATTTCCCAGTAAGTATGTTCCAGTAATGAAAAATCTAGGCCTGATATTTGAATTTTAGATCCTTTACGTTTAAATATATTTATATTTCTATCATCTATTCCTAGATATGTGTGAGCGATAATAATAATAATATATAATTTGAAAAGTTAAGTCCGTTCCGTATTTGTTGACAAAGGTCAGGGTACGACTTGAGGTCGTAGGTTTGATCCACGGCTTGCAAAGCCAATGGCTTTTCTGTCTTTTGTGTCCTTAATTCTCGCTCATACGGTGAAGACCAAAAACTCAACGGTGTGTATCAGGCACAGGAGGCTGATCACCTACTTGTCTATTAATGAATGATAACGAAACAGACAATCCGAGGCCCAGATCTTGAAGGTTTTGGCGACACTAGTTTTTTTTATAATTGAAAAAGAATACTCAAATTATAATTGATATTGTCATGTTCTAACCGCATTACTCAGCGTACTGTTATTTTCTATATTGTGGTGATCGGAAAGAGAACAGCTGCGTGATTTGAGACCCGCATACACCTTTCTAGTTATTTTGACAACACTTACGTCATAAGTAGTTCGACGGTATCTAATTCTTAGTATGAAAACTGAATGACTTCAATTATTTTTCCGCACAGACTATATAAGTTTACGTTGACGTATTTATATTCTATGTCTGTTGTATAGTCTATGTTGCTATCTAGTCTGTTGTATAGTCTATGTAGCAGCTGACATTTTGCTAACATGTTCTTAGTAAATCGCACAGTGTGTAAGTCACAAAAGGTGTTTACTATTTTGATACTTGAATAAATCTCTCAACGCTTGTTTGTTTTCGTATGAATTTTATTTTATTTATCTTGTGTTCGCGGTAATAGGCATCCGTTAGTGATTTATAGAAACGCTCTCGTTTTATTCGGATAATTTAAGATTTATTCACTAAGTTTACAGACTTGCTAGTCTGAAGTTTAAAACTTTGTAAAGTACATTTCATACTTTTTCTTTAAAATATAAATTTTGCATCCATAACTAAAATTCTGTCTCCTTATGGTTTCACACAAATTCCGTCACTAGTCTAAATTAATCAAATTTGGTTCAGTAATTACTGAGATACCCACGTATTTCGCATCACGCCCTTCCACTTGACCGTATTCAACGAAGAGCGGTTCGAATCGTCAACAACCACTTTCAATGCAGCTTGATTCCTTGGCGTTGCGTAGAGATGTAGGTTCTCTCTGCATCTTCTACCGCATTTACCATGGAGAGTTCAGAGTTGTTCGGGTTAATACCTGCAGCTGAGTTTCATTATCGGACGTCAAGGCAGAATACAAAATACTATCCGTATCACCTCGATGTCCGTAATTCAACTGAGATTTCTTAAGGCAGATTTTGGCGCGAACCACCAATATGTATAACCAGCTGCCCACTGAAGTATTTCCCAACCAATTCGAGTAACTTTACCGTACCTTTTTGAAAGCCGTCAACGCACTTGCAAGCCTTTTGGCAATGATAGGTGAGCCTTCTGCCCTGTAACAAATCTGTTAGCACCTAAAAAGGTAGCTTAATAGTGTATTTAAATTATTACCACACATTTTAAAGCTCGCAAAAGTTTAGTTTTAAGATTATTTGTTATCAGTGTAATGTTCCAACGCTCTAGAGGCTACTAATACTAATAATATATAATTTAGAATAAAGTACTATATCTCATTGTAAGCGAACTAGTATTAAGTTCTTATGAGAAATAAAGTTCTTTAAACCTATAGTTCACCAGCAAATTTAATTTATAATTATAGTTTTATTTGCCATTAAATCGAGATGCACTCGAAAGGGCTTCGACCGAATACAAACATTCCTTTGTGAAGCTATGAATAGTTTGTGGGAATATATGCGGCACTTCTGGTTTGTGGGATAAACGAATGGTTAGCTCATACCTTCAGGAGCCATATCCACACCACAGAAGTGTCCATGGACGATTGGCACATGTTAATATTAGGTCCTTACATATGTAATTTTGTATGGGAGGAACAAAAATTAGATTTTTTTTAATAGAATATATTTAATGAATCTAAGTATGTATATCTATATCTATGCACTTTTGCCATGTTATAGGTAGCTCATCGATCCCTTTACTTAAAACCATTCGGCAAATATTTGAAGGAGGTTTCGACTGCCCAGTGCCCCGTCAGAGTTGAATTTTCAACCTTGAAAGAAGTTTGGAATTCCTAACCAAAGAGGAGATATTTGAGGTCTACGACGGAACAATTGCAGCATCTTACACCTGAAGACATGGAGACTGCTATAAAATTGATAATGCAGCCTAGCACGTCCTCGAAGAGTTTACTTAGCGGGGAAATGCGGGGATTGAATCTACGACCGCAGGAGAAACGCACGCTGAAGCCACTAGGCCAACACTGTATTTTGTACCAATTATATACATTGCAAACTCTTTATAACGTTGAAACCCAAATAATCTCTATAACGTAAAAATGAGTTAAATTTGTTTGGTTTAACAAAACCCATACATTGACTCACTCTTTATAACGCAACAGCCATTCTGTATTACGAAGAAATATTTTCACATTTAGGCAACATACAACATACTTAAGTGTAATTGTTTTTATAACCTAACCTTACCTATTGAGGTACCGAAATTTCTAACACCTGAGGTTATAAACAGCCGTCTCGCCTTTGTTATTGTTAATTGCATGAACACTTGTGCCATTATTCTTAGATTACTTTGCCTGTAGAAAAGTTTGGTCTCAGTTACTAAACGCACCATCGTCACCTATCTATTATATATATAAAAATTATTGTAATTGGTTAAATTTGATTTTATTTCTCTATAACGAGAACTCTCTATAACGAAAGAAAATGCTCGGTCCCTTGAAATTCGTTATAAAGAGTTTAAAACTTAGAAAATTTCAAAGCCAGCCTAAAGTTACCTAAGTCTACATAGTGACAATTGTCAAAGATAAATCATTTATGACAAATATAATATTCGGATAAATCACGCGATAAATCGATACCATTGCATTTTATCAATAGTCATGTCACGAGAATCGTGAGTCGTGACTGGCTAAGTATTTGTATATTACGTCCATTTTAAACTTTATTCCTTTGCAATTGAGTCCATTTTAAGTTAACTCTATAAGACAAATATAATCTTTCCCTTGTTGAATTGGTGTCACAAAATTGTACAGAGAAAAGTGAATGGAGGTTTATAAAAAATGTTTTGCAATTTTTAATGTATATACTGTACTGCTATATATTATATAGCTTGGTTATATACCTACGTAGTGCCCGCTACTTATAAAATATGTAAATAATAAAATATACAAGCAGTGTTAGCCTAGCGGCTTCAGTCGCACTCATCCCCGAGGTCGTAGGTGCGATCCCCAGCAGTGCAACAATGAACTTTCTGTCGATGTGCGCATTTAACATTCACATGAATGTCGAAGGAAAACATAGTGAGGAAACCTGCTTGCCTTAGACGCAACAACACACAGACAACTTTTATATTTAATTCACAAAGTTTGAGTTTGACGTTAAGTGATACCGCTGCCCAAAGACACTCTCAATTTTAGAGGGTTCGCAAGTGCCTTGTCGGCCTTTTAAGAATTGGTACACTCTATTCTCGAAGAACCTTAATAGGTTCGGAAATACTTCAGTGGGCACCTGGTTCCACTGGTGGTGCACGTGGTGGTGTACGTCCGATTATGAAACTCAGCTGCAGGTATTAATCCGAACTACTGTTATAAACTGAAATAAATAAAATAAATCAGTGGCGCTACAACCTCCTCAACCAGAAATGTCTGAATCTGTTTCTTGATCATTTTTAAATCTAATAGGCAAGTAGTTCAGCCTCCAGTGTCTGTCAAACGCCGGCGACATTTTGGGTCTAAGACATGTCGGTTTCCTCACGATGTTTTCCTTCAACGTTCGAGCAAATGTTAAATGCGCACATGGAAAGAAAGTCCATTGGTGCACAGCCGGGGATCGAACCTACGACCTCAGGTATGAAGCCACTAGGCCAACGCTTCTATACTGTTATAAACTACTTAATGGAAAAAACCATGGAAATCTAGTGACAAGATGAAGATGAAAGAGGCTTGTATATAATTAATTAGATGAATAAATTTTACGATTTATTTTTGCACCTGCGTATTTTGGAAAGCAGGTGGGTGACAGGTGACATCACTGTACCATGATTGAAACCATTCTTGGAAGAACTTAAAAATTAGTTTTTAGTTCTGGGATTGTCATTAAAAGCTAATTAGTGTTTTGGTTCGACGTCATATTATTTTTGTATTAGCATAGTGCGTATAAAATTACGCTTTGATTGGGATTTCTGTCTTTACTCTTCTTTTCAAACAGTAAGAATGTTTTTTAATTATTCTATAAACCGGCCAACCGGCAGGAGACTCATCTGATGTTATCAAGTGATACCGTCGCCCATGGTCACTCTATGCCAGGGTCTCGGGTTGCCGTCCTTTTAAGAATTGGTACGCTCTTTTCTCATTCACAAACTTTGTAATTTGGTTTAAAATGAAATAATTGCAATATACATTCCCTATTTGTAACTGATAATTTAGGCTTCTAATATTATCCATAACAAAGTTATAGGGGGTTAAAAATGGCCCGAACTGCTTTAAGAAAAGGATGGGATTGCCGTGCCTGTCACAGACCACGACTTACTAAATCTAATATATAAAATTCTCGTGTCACAATGTTCCTTCCAATACTCCTCCGAAACGGCTCGACCGATTCTTATGAATATACATAAAAAAATGTATATTCAGTAAGTCTGAGAATCGGCTACAATCTATCTTTCTAACCCCTAAGTAATAAAAACAAAAAAAAATATTTTCTGGATAATTTTTTATTTTTTTAGTATATATTCTACGATTAGCCCTTAGTTTTTAATTGTAAATAAATATGGTACTAAGTGCAAACCTTGACTGGACTGCGAGTATTTTTTAGTAATTGGAAAAAAAATAGTTTTATTTTGTACTTAGGTTTTTTGTTCCGGAAAAGGGAACAGTCTCTACAGGGTATAGAAAAATGTTCCATGTTGGTATGTACTAAAACGGTAGGCTAAGTAATTACATTAAGGACAAACGAAGCGGGGGCAGCTTGTGTTTATATAATTCTAATTGTAAACCTTTATGCAACCGAATGTAGTCAAAGAGCATTTGATAAGTGTTAGGAATATTTAATTTCATTCAATTCAGTTCAGTGGTGTTCATTGGTGCAGCGGTATGGAATTAAATCTTTTCCAAATACAATTTATCATGGTACAGTGAATACACGAGTGATGGTGTTAGAACGTTTAACCTACTTACAAATATCTAAAGAGGAGGTTATTTGAAGGATATAATCGCGAATATTACGTTTCATATGGATCGACTTTTATATATTTTGGAGATCTCGGATTTCAATGGTGGAAGATTTTACAAGAAAGACTATTCCTTGGATTTAAATCTAATGTAAAAATGGAAATGTCTAATTTAATGTTTAATCTTTTCTTTAGGTTAAGAAAATTGTAAAAACCTACTGTATATTTGTTGTGTGTAATTTTCCATTTTACTTTCTGATAATTTTTTTAAATACTAGCTAACCCGGCAAACGTTGTTTTTCCAAGTATATTATTTCTAGGAAACATTTTTTTAGTTCAATAAAAGTAACTATCTACTATAATAAAAATAGGGGTTGATCGTAGAAGGGTGAAAATTAAGGGTTGTATGTAATTTTGTATGCTGTATCAAAAATATAAAAACAAAAAAAAAATGTCTAAAAAATAATAAATTTAATTTAGGGGGATGAAAAAAGAAGTCCCATTCGCAGACCTAACCGATATGCACACAAAATTTCACGAAAATCGGTCGAGCAATTTCGGAGGAGTTAAATTACAAACACCGTGACACGAGACTTTTACATATTAGATAATTATTTAAATGACAATATTTGACCTAGAATTTTTTTTCAATTATCTAAATCTTACTAAGTAAACACTATGACCCCCATAAAACTATTTGTGGTACTTCCTCCCTCATTGTTTATTTTTCCACTTCATCACTTAGGGCGCTTTTATAACCTTACAAACGAACATATATCCAAAAATAAATGTGGTGCGAGCTGTGTTTATAAAAACCATGACTTCGTGGATGTAACTTCAATATAATTAATAGTGACAAACTAATTATATATGTCAAATAAATTATGTAATCTATTACTTCTCTTTACGATCGACCGAATAGATATTTATAGATATGATAGAAAAATTCTAAATTGAACTTGACATTGACGTTGTTAATTTATAAGTGACATATGACAACTGACAGCGACGCCATTGCTACGACATGTTATCTTTAAGGTTTTTGAAATGAGTGGCTGAAATTGTAAGAAATTAAAATTTTTTTGTTGTCCTATTCGTCGTAATTAAAAATTATATTGTTAATTAAGTAAGTATTGATGAAACTTAAACAAAGGTTTTAATATATAAAATGCATCTTTAGTGTTACTCTGTGATATATATATGTTAACGTAAAATTGTAAACACCGTTAGATTGTAATCTATCTCGCGAGATTATAAACTGTCGAAAGATTGTGAACCTCAGCGTACTGCTTACAATTTAACGTATTATTATTCGGTAGATTGTACTACACTAACTTAGTTATCATTCAAACTTCATTGGTCAATTACAGATTAATTTTATTTCCCAACAATTTTATATAACTACCGAATAATAATACGATAATTTGTAAGCAGTTCGTTGAGGTTCACAATCTTTCGACAGTTTACAATCTCGCGAGATAGATTACAATCTAACGGTTTTTACAATTTTACGGTGACATATATAAGCGAAAAGAGTATTTCAATGTTAAATGCTTTAACAAAACCTTAGCGATTTGGAGTGAGTGTATTGGCAGTTCTCGTCCGTTCTACGCCCATTTGAGAGCAGCCTCTAAATTTCAAAGCATTTTGTTTTGACGTTCATAAGTGTACATTATACCTATACGAATAAATGTTTTGAATTGTTTACGAACAAAGATCTTTAACAGATATTTTTAACAACGCCGTAAAATAAATATGAAGCTACAATAACAAAGAAAAACTCGTCATTAATCAGGACATGACAGTGAAGAAACCTTGACAGTTTTTCTGAGCAATGAACCTACCACCTGTTCACCACTTCACCTGAGCAGATGGACAATGGGAATTAGGGTTGTCAATATAACATTATTATATTTTAACAATTTGTTGAAAAATATTTATTTCGATAAATAAGATGTTAATTTTTAATAATTTTTTTTCGTATTGAATACATCGCTATTTGACTTATTTCTCAATATAAAGGGTCACTTCACGGTGTCCGATGGCGACTCCACCGCATCGGAAATGATCGCCAACTGTATAAATGATTTCTTTTAAAACAATTAGATATGGATTAGAAAAGTGAGGGAATTATAAGTGCTGCGTCATAGTCGATTGAACAAAATCGTTTTGTTAGACGCTTATTTGTTCCGTTGTGCGTGAAGTACTATATATAAATATATAAATTAGTGTTTTTTTTTTTAATTCTCTACAACGCTCGAAGCTATGTTTAATATGAATACACTATATTTTTCAATTTAAATAAAAATTATTAGATCTTAATGACAACCCTAAATAAGTTGAGATTTGCACCTGTTCAAAACCGGTTTTGCAGTGGTCCGATATCGTTATTGTGTATTCAAATGAGATGCAAGAACAGAAAGTTTGCTGCACAGGTATTTTTTATAAAATATGATAGTAAACAAGCCTTTGAGGGGCGAGTAAAAAAACTATTTCCTTGAAACGTACCTCATTTTGTTTCGTTATAATATAACATCTTGCTACAACTATAAAAATTGATTATTATAAATGGTTTGAACCGAGCCGTGTTGGCCTAGTGCTTTCAGCATGCGACTCTCATCCCTGAGGTCGTAGGTTCGATCCCCTGTGTATCAATGCCCTTTCTATGTGAGCATTTAACATTCGCTCGAACGGTGAGGAAACAAGCTTTTTGACACAAAAAGTCTATTAGATTGACAAATGATCATGAAACAGATACAGAAATCTGAGTCCCAGACCTAACAAAGTTGTAGCGCCACTGATTTATTTATTTTTTTAAACTAAAACCACTGCACACACGTGTAAATGAACTCTGTTAAAGAAAACACAAATGTTTAGATTATTTTTAATTTGATATTATGACTGACAGCGTTCGTCATATGTTACGGGTGGTTGACCTTTTAATATTCTGATTTAATACAGAATATCCTTGACTTCCCTGTTACATATAATGCTTAGTACTACACTATTAAATAATGTTTATTAATATACAATTGATTGGATTTAAGTATTTAATAACACAAATATACATACTCTTAAACTAGAAACTAATTATAATTTAAAAAAAAAAACAAATTTTAATGTTGGCATTTCCTCGCTGTATTGCGATACTTATTCGTCGAGATAAGCATCAGCTCTGGGGTCACCAAACGCCAATTTAAATGTTTAAACGCCCAAGAGTCTACTCCAAAGGGAACTAAATCGAGGTTGGAGAAAACTCTTATATTTGAGCCGTTTATTCTATTCCGCCAGCTTTGCGGCGCCCCAGCTTTTTTGCTAGTCCGAAGGAGGGGCACAAGTGTCCACACAAGTAGCATCCCATACCACAGCCCGTCCCATCTTCCAAAGGATCAACGACATCACATCCGACCGCTTGCCATCTCTTGCGATGCCTGGCTCCAAAATGGATGGAACATTGACGAAGGCAAGAGAGCGGCGTATAATGTCGTTAAGCGTTGATATATTAAAGCCGTGTTATATACGGACTATATATAAAACAATCAGTAAATTGGAGAAAGCATTTACGAGAGACCTAGGTCGTTCATTTATCTAGATCAGCGGTGAGTGTACAATTAAACAAAACATGTCCTAGATTTATTTTAAAACATTCATTGTATTTGGAATTTCAAGGAGAAAGTTACAAGAACAAAGATGTGTTTACAAGAGGTTCGGGAAGAATATGATTTACGAATTTCAGACACGAATTCACAAAAGCATGATCTTTTCTGTATTTTACAAATATATAGAACGAAAAATTTCATTAATATATCATCTGTTAACAAGTAATGGCGATGACTTTATAATTGTATTTTTGGTAAATTTATCAAATCACTGCTCCACATTAAAATTGCTCCAAGTTTTTTTCTATCGTTCCTTACGACTTGTATGTAGTACCCCAAGTAATATTTAGGAGACGCATGGCAAGGGGTCCACAAGGGGTCATTGTTATGATTACTAATAAAGATCAAAAATATATAAAATATTAGTCGGGTTTGAACACTTCTAACTCGAGAACTGCTAGACCGCTATTCATGGTTGTTGATTTGTTGAAATTGTCGTCCAGTAGAAAAACTTACGAAAACTATAAAAGAGAAATCTCCAATACAAACTGTTCACAGGCTTCGGAACTGTCATGCTAGGCATACGAATTTCGCCGGTTCAGATTAATAATAAAAACAATGCCTAAAATTGCACTTAAAAATTAAGCTTGACTCTTATACTTCTATTGTTTCCTGGTACAAATTTGAAAAGTTTGGAAAGCATTTTCGCGATTTCCAAAGGAATGCAGACGGGATTAATTAAATTTTTACTACAATCTTCAAACAAAGTAGCTATTTCGTATTTTAGATATTTTTCGCCAATTCGTGGTCCGCCGTTTCCTTGCTGGCTTCACTTGAAAGAACTTTCTGAGCTGTTACTAAAGATTTGACAATTCTAATTTTGTTTATTTGAATAAATTTTGCTTGTGATGAATTGCTGTGTCAGTGTCTCGGGGTGGACGCTGCTCTCCACTGCGGGGCGCAGTGGAGAGCTGGAGCACTGAGGCCGGCCCGTAATAACAATTAGTTATGTAAAACATTAAATTAATGTAATTTTCATTTTTTTTCTTCTGAAATGGATTATTTGGCTTTCGATAAAATATATCGTGTCAATTTCATAATCATGTTCTAAATACATTTTCGTCTTAATAGTATTAACAGACGATCGAACTTGGTACGGGCCGGATAGCGGATTGGTATGGCGTACCAAATCCGCTACTCACAACACACGGCCGGATCTCGCAGTAACCGCGTGGCGTGTACAGAGTTCAGACTTCATGCCTCCGACGTTATCCAAGCGCGCTAAAATTGCGATTGTTGTTGCGGCAACAGTAATGCCGCCACAAATATCACGAAAAAAAAGAAAGGAGTGGGCAAAAACATATTTAAAAAACCGTAATGAATTTAGTCACATGAAGTTAATCAAATCGCTCGATTGCGAAGACTTCCGTATATACTTGCGACTAGATCACGAAACCTTTGAGGAACTCTTAAATTTGGTTAAACCTCTAATCACGAAAACTGATACTGTGATGAGGAAAGCTGTTACTGCTGAAGAGCGACTTATTGCAACGTTAAAATATCCTGCATCAGGAAGATAATTTAGAGAGCCGAAATTCAGTCAGTACTGTATATATGATATACCAGTGTATATCGTCACAATTACTCTCCGAAATAATGCCATAGTGCGAACATGCGCTGACGCACGTGCTACCTCCAGAATGTTTCAAACGTAACTGCCGTGCGTTTGTCCGGTCCGAGCGTACAGACTCGCGGATTTGGTACGGAGCGGACCAAATTCGATGTGCAAACCATCGGACCGAGCGAACACGAAATAATAATAATAATGTTCGGCAGACAACTCTCCAGACGAACGGATATGGTATGGAGCGTACGGAATCCGCTGTCGGGCCCGTACCAAGTTCGATCGTCTGTTAATACTATAAAATGAATTCAAAGTGTCAAATATTGGGTATGTTTGGATGTTTTTTCTATCGAGCGAAGTTATTTAAATCGTGTATCGATCTTTCCAAATTGATACATAAACCACAACTCCACCATATATTTTTTACATTCGCCCTACTTCAAGAAACGATGACGAAAAATGGAAAGAAACTGAACTTTTTTGGAGTTTGACTACCTGATCGGTTATTAAATGGTAATCTGTTGGAGCAAGGTCCCGGGAGTACGGTGAATGTCTAAGACATTCCAATTGAATCTCCTCTTATTTGGTAGCAGTCTGTTGTGCCAATGACACTCAATATCGTGGTCAAGTCAGATTACCCCACAACCTCACAAACTGTAGGTACCTCTTAATAATAATAGTATGAATAAAATATTCATCATTTATCTTTATTTAAAATTGCATTATTTATAAGGCCAAATAAAATATTGAATTAAGACTATAAAAGTTAGCAAAACGCGGACAGCAATAAATTTCATATTCATTTCAACAGCAAAACTAAAAGGCTCGAAACAAAGGCCTTTCATGAAAAATTTACGCGATTTAATCCGATTAAACAAAGGATTTTCACCGCACCTCCATTGTGAAAGATAAAACAAGACACAATTAACATACTAATTTTTTACAGAAGATATTTCTTGAATGTAGTTAATATTTTTCACGATGGGAAAAGAAGGGGCATACTTTCTTCTATGTTCAGTTTAAGAGTTCCGATCATGGTCCTAATGAACTTTTACTAATGAACATTTACACAACAAACATCGTAACCATGGCAACGGATTAAATGTTACACGTTAATCTAATCTATAAAATTCTCGTGTCACAATGTTCGTTCCCATACTCCTCCGAAACAGCTCGACTGATTCTTATGAAATTTGTTATGCATATTCAGTAAGTCTGCGACTTCCAAACCCCTAAGTTATAGACGGTGTCCACCCCAATATTTTTTTGTTTCTATTGTTTTATGATACAACATACAAAAATACATACAACCCTTAATTTTCCCCCCTCTACCATTACCTCTATTTTTTTGTTAATTAAAATCTTATGACATGAACTCTGAGGTTTATATAGAGAAAAATCATAGAAAAACCTTTAAAGTTTTCATTCCAAAAAACCGAACAGTCTCTGGGGTAGCTTAGCAAAATGGTCCATGTTGGTATGTACTAAAAAGGTAGGATAAGTAAAATCACATTAAGGAGCAACGAAGTTCGCGGTCGCAGCTAATTTAATTATAATTATCTTAATTACACAATTTATGTAATTAATACCTTTCACCCGTTACTGGAATTTCGTATATTTTCGTAAGACTTGTGACCTTTTCATTATATTTAAAACACACTTATCGTCACTTTAGAATGGCAACTTCGTATCTAAAAAAACAAATTAATATTTTATTCTTAGACTCGTATTAAATTTAACTGGTATAACCATGATGTGACTTATTTATATTATTAATAATTACCATCTAAAACTATGGACAAAAACACAATAACATTTTCTACATTAACGAAATGAAATTTTTTTTTCGTTTCCTGTAATCTTTGGTTCTCTGAACATACGAGGTTATCATTCTACAGCGACGTTATGGAATATATATAAATTTGGTTATCGCACAGTATCTTATAGATATAAACACATATAGGTTTATGTCTAATAATATCCACCACAAATGGACTAATCTTGTCGAGTTAAACCGAAGATACGAACGTTGTCATATTTAATCACTTAACCAACTTTGCACAGCTGGTTACATTTTCGTACTGAATATAACTTGTTATTTAACTTCTGTAACTGTTTATTAAGTTTTGACATCCAACAGTATTTAAGTTATAAATGTTGAGCAATGTTGGTAGAGTGACTTCAGCCTAAGACTCTCATCACTGAGGTTTTAGGTTCGATCTGCGGTTGCACCAGACTCTCATCACTAAGGTTGTAGGTTGGAACTGCGGTTGCACCAATGCTTTTCTGTTAATTGTTACCGGTTGTACGGTGACGGAAAGTTAACGATTATCTAGTTTATAAAAGGGCCTGGAACTAGTGCTAGACGGGCTGCTTCTAATTAATATGCGATATTTGTTTTAAAATAAGTGTTGTTTGATGATTTGCTATTTTAAAAGAGTACCGAGAGTTTTTTACGCCAAATATTTACGACAAATTGTACGTGTGTGGCAGAATATGCGAACGATTTACGATTGTATCACCTTAACATTTTGTACCATATTCTTGCAATCAATAAATTATTATTATTATTACTAAGTAATACGTAATTCGGGTGTTGTGTGATGGTGTAAAAGTGAGGGTGTGTATGTGGGATGTGCTCATGATGCAAGGTTATTTTGCGCTATGGATATTCTTAATACTCCTTTTAAGCATATTCTGCGATAGCTTAAACTAGCCAAGGCTTAAATAGTGGTCGTTGTATGTACGGGAAAATTACAAATGATAATGTATGTGTAATGGATAAAATATGATATCAAAGAGTCGTTTAACCAGCGTTAATTCAATCGAATATACTTTACATCTCTTTTCATCATACCGTAAATGCACTTAGACGGAAAGAGACGATAGCGTATGATATGAGTTAGAATTTCCGGAGTTATTTGTAAACTTAGACGAAACAAGTTTTAACTTACATTCTATTGTGCCATTTGACGCCTCGATAATAAGGCTTATTGTTCTCTTATAATGCCTGAATAACCTCACGTAGTCACACTTTAACAAACGAGTAGCTGTTTTTTTTATCGGAGGTTGTAACCCGTCCGACGAAACAATAAAAATATTTTTACGTCGGGAATCGAGCCATGAACACCCTGAGGATGAATAAATTGTGAAGTGGCATTAAATAGATATATGTATATACTAATTATCAACAGATAAATAGATAGATAATCTTAATATATGTATATACACGTCTCGTTGTTTGTCCGTTATGTACTCATAAACGACTTAACCGATTTCAATCAAATTTGCACACCGTGTGCAGTTTGATCTAACTTAAAAGATAGGATAGCTTACATATATATAATTCTACTGTACGTGTGTATCTCACTGAACTCCTCTTCAACTTCAACTCTTTGTATGCGTTTTGGTGGAGCCCTGGATGGTTTAGATTCACAAATCAGCTGCGATGGCGCTTCAGTACTTTCATAATTTGTTTAATATCCTAATCGCTTGAAATATCATCAACGTTTGTGGGGTCCGCTAGTACTAATCTAAAATTAGATACATAGTATTGACAGGTCTTAATTTTTAATAATTTATTTTAAACTGGCTGCCCCGCGAACTTCATTTCGCCTTAAAATAATATTTTGAATACCTTTTCCGTAGTAGAGACAGTTCGCTTTTCGGAAATATAACTGCTGTCTAGAAAACCCTTCCTCAGACTTCAAGGAATACATAAAAAATAATAGAATTGGTACAGCCGTCTTCGTATTAGAAAAATATCTCGATTCATTTTTGACGTGATAACGTCTTTAAAATCGTTTTAGTCGGGTGACATGTTCAGAAACTTGTGTCACACCAAAACCTCACGAGCGCGATCGCAGGTATAACGAGAGAGAGACGGACCAATCTCCCGTCTCATCTCGAGCGCTGCCAGTCATTCCATGAATGTATGAAGAAAAATGTATATCATAGTCGAATAAGTAAACTTGTCATTTTACACCCGAAATTTATCATCAAAAGTGTGAATAAAACGATAGATGTAATTTAAAATTTGAAAAAATTGTTATCTTCATTAATTCCTTTCTTCCCAAAAACTTATATCACCAATAAGACGTTATCACGTAAACATCTCGATCGTAAACCTACTTTACAAACAACCAATATTTTTTATTTATATAGATTTATATTAAAATAAAACGTTCAACTGACATTTTCTTACAAATAAAAGACAAAAACAGACCTAAGTATTGCAACATAACGTATGCAGTCATTAAGTTATTTTCGTAACTCTCTTGAGGATACTTAGCACCAATGATTGCGTCGAGCAGATGTTGGATTTTAAAAATAACATTAAAACACCATTGTTCAAGGGCAGACTGTTTTCTAAAATTTGGGTGTATGTAAAACATAAGATAACTATGGTACTTAAGTGGGGAATATTTGAAATTGTATAGTTATATACGTTTATTTTGAAGTAAATATATTATCATACAGTTATCTGAGCTTGATATAACAGCTAGCTTACCAATATTGCTGATACGCACTCAAAAATTGCAAAATTCACGGCAATAGACTGGTAGAACGAAGACGTCGTGTTTGCGGATCGTACAGGAGTGAACCGGCATTACGGTTTATTATACTAGCGCAAGGCACAATTCAAGTTTTTAACATACACTCTTTAGCAATAAAGTGGCACCAGAGGCAGAAGAAGAAGGCTAAAAAATTGACGCATTTATGTTTAAATTAAGTATGAAAAATTTTTGGCTCTTCCGAAAACTTGAAATCCCTTTCTTGGCGAATCCCTTAAAGTCAGCAGTGAGGCTATGGAATTCGCTTTCCGTCCCTATCCGCTTAGCTTCTTCTCTTCTTTTAAATCTCTGCTGTACAAGCATTATATCCACATCCTTACTTTCGTACTAACTGATCTGAAATTATCGTAATTCATGTATGGTTTTTAATATTTTCCTTTTCACTGTTTACATAGTATGTTTTTTTTGTTTAAGTAATTTTATGCTTATGTTGCTTTGCACTTGTTATTTTTTTCCGTCGTGCCGATCTTTTAAGATTTGGTAAACTCTTTACTGAAATACGACGTGTACTTGAATAACTTTCTGAGCTGAAGTGATAGTAAAGTCCGCCTCCCATAGAAAAAAAATTTCCTGGGGGTTCGCGAGTGCGTTGCCGGCCTTTTCAGATTTGGAACGCTTTTCTTGATGTATAGTTGAAGAATAGATTAATTGTATCAAACGTGTATTTAGCATCCCAAAATACCTTTAGATTCAGATTTCCGAAATCAGTGTTTGTAATGATTTTTCGTTTATTTAGTTATATTGGGAAACTGGTTAGAAACTTTACTCTCCCGGGTCTGCCTTTGAAGGTTCCGTATTATTTCGACTGTATGTCGCCCGCGGCTAGGTTCGGGAAAACTTTTTACGAAGATAAATTGTGAGTGAAATGAGGTTACTTTTCGCGTCGCCTCAGGCTATGTTTGTATGAAATTATACTTCCCCGCGACTGGGCAGGAATATTTATTTTCATCTAACGTATAGAAATACGAAATATATATTTTTTCATAGAACAGGGTACAAACAGGTAGAAGGCTCACCTGATGTTAAAATATACCGACACAAATGAACACTCTCAATGCCAGAGGGCTCGCGAATGCGTTGCCGGCCTTTTAAGATTTAGTACGCTCTTTTCTTGAAGGACCCCAAGCCTGGTTCGGAAATACTTTAGTGGGCAGCTGGTTTCACATAGTGGTGGTGCGCGTTAAAAACTGCCTTAAGAAACGCTCAGTTGTGTAATTGTGATTGAGTTTCGTATTCTGCCACCATGTCCGATGATGAAATTGCAGCTATTATTATAATTGTTCATAGTATTGTCATTTATTGACATAACTTTTAGACATAGAAAAACACTTTTTTACCGCGAAACAATCCAAAATAGAGGACACCGTGAGCCATTTCTGCCAAAACCTTAGGGGCCTTCAAGAAAAGAGCGTACCATTCCCTGAAAAGTCGGCAATAGAAATGTTACGAGCCACCTGTCCCAAAAAAAATACAATTGACCGGACCGGACGTTGCTAACGCAGGATGAAAAATATTATTTATTAAAAATATTATCTAAGACATGTAAAAAAGAGTTACGGAGTGAAATTACTTATAAATTTTTTTTTTTGACAATTATTGTTATACGTCAGTCACGTGACACAAAGCGATCACAAATTAATCAAATGACGACATAAGATAGTAAACAAAATGTTTTCGCCTGCCTAATTTTAATGTATTGTAGTTTCGAAGTCTGTTTTTGATCTAAACATATGTGTATTTGTGTATGTGTAAACGTAACTTGACGTGTGTCTGAGGGACTGGTGCGACGCCATCTTGCCTAGACAAAATTTTTCTTTATTATCGCGAAAGAGGCAAATAATTAAATTATGTGAGAAGATTCTTCCATTCACAAATGTTAATAGTAACCCAAATACCCAAAAATAGTAGCAACCAATGCTTCCGTACGTGTAAACTCCAAGTGGAGCGTGCGCGTACGCAGTAATTGGTGCTTTGATCTCGCCGCGGACGAATTAGCACGGCTAGAATTACTAAACCTCTTCCGCTTCAAAACTTGATTACTGTTGGAAAATTAAAATCCCTAACTCGCCATTGGGGAAACGGACTACACTTTCATAAGGGCCATACTGCTTTGAGTCCTGAGTTAGATTCCAGGGATATACATTTGTTTAATCACATAAATATAACACTAAGCTATTGATAGTTACTATCAAATTTTGATGGAAACGTTTAACAATGTAAGTGTCATCTAACATAGCACCAGAAAACTATGTTTAAAATATATCAAAATAGCTTTTATTAAATAACTATATATACTTAAACCATAATTAAGCTTATTGTGATTGATGAATTAATTAAAATAATTTTTACATTTATTTATCCTTATAGACACATCTGTCGAAGCAAGTTTGACAGTTAAATTTCAAGACTTACACAAAAACCTCAAACAAAATTATCGTTCTTTCGTTCGGTCTTGCTACTCCAAAACCTTTCAGTTTATGGTAGAAAAAAAAATGCTAATAAATTAACGAACCTAAACTGATCTTCTTCTCAACTGGATATTTTAAAGAAAGCTCACTCCTGTGCAATAGATTGGCTCTGGCCCCTGGTATCGCAAAAAACCTTGGGATTCGCCGTCGCACATCCCATAGGTTTTGAAGCCGAGTTTAGCCGAGCCGAGTGCTTTGTGAACACTTGGTGGTGACCACCCCAAGTGTTCACAAAGCACTTGGGGTGGTCACCACCAAGACTTTAAGTAGGTAGTTCAACCCTAAGTGCCGTCTTGTTTCCAATGTACCCCACAATTAGGGCATCGAAACTCGGTTCAATTTTGAAAACCCGGGTTTTCGGGTCTAAGAGTAATCAAAACCCGGGTAGACCGGTTTTTTCGAGCATTTCGATCTTTTTATTGAATTTTTTTTAAATGTACTAATCTGCGTTTATATATCGATCTCCTACAATGAATACAAAATATAAAGGACGAGGAAGAATTTAAATAAATAAAACAGTACTTTACAAATTACAAAAACAGTTTTAATGTTTAAAAAAGTGATTAAGATTTATTTTTTCTTCAGAATATTAAGTAAAAAGTAGTTATGCATTTTACTCATTATATAAACAACATACTTAAGATATACCCTCTGACCATCTGACCACTTAAAAAAGAGAGGAACGCTCTCGCTGTCGCGTACCGCCATTCTCGAAGAGTGCTATTTCTACCCTCACAGTAGTAAGCAAATCGTCTGATGGACAAGCTGATCCAGTTTTAGGAGCAGTATTATCAGTAGCAACAGCTTGACTTAACTGTCTGTTCAGTTCCTCTTCATTTATCAAAGTAGACAACTGAATGTCAATTTCACGCAGGCCTTGGTCTGGCGCTGGCAAATTTTTTAGAGGTATATTTTGTTTTTTGGTTGTGCGTTTAATCAGATTATCAATTTCGTTTAGCATTTCATCACCTGTAGGCCGATAAAAAACAGTTTTATCTTCATTTTTCATATCACATATTGTTCTCAAAATATTTACCCGGATTTGCCAAGTACTGTAGTGTTGCTGCTTGAGTTAGTATTTTTTTTGCGCATCGTTTGCTCAATACAGTTGCCATTTTGTTACTTAGTGGTGTCTTCATTTCATCCATTTTCTTCAATGCAAATGTTAGGGAAACATCAGCTATAATTAATGTTGCATCGCGTCGACAAAGCGCCTCGCCATCCAATATTTATTGAATCTCATCTATATTTCTCCAGTCATCATCAGTAAATGCAATATCTGTTTTTAAATCATTTAAAGCGACGAGCTTCTCTACACCCTCCCCTCTCCACTGCTCCACACTTCACTTCATTCATGTCTTGAGATGGACGCGCGGAACGCGAATTTAACTTGCAAGGCTTGTTTTATTGGTAGGAACGTAGCAACGAAGCTACTTTTTACGTACAATAATAATTTATCAAAGCGTCTTTTTATTCCATTTACTTTTTATTGCATTCAAAGTGGCTTAAACTTAATAAATAACAAAAACAAAAGTATTAAAAAAAAACCCGAAAAACCCGAGTTTTAAAAATTAAACCCGGGTTTTTTTGTAATCTTCAGAACCGGGAAAACCCGGGTTTTTTCGGTCCGGGTAAACCCGGGCTCGATGCCCTACCCACAATCCCTAAGACGAATAATGTATTAAAATGTATTAAATTTCCCGATTTTAGGTGTGTTTCTTTCTATCTATCTATTGAATTATCGAATAGATTGTAGGAATGTATTAATAACGGTGAAAGTATGATCGCGTGAATATAAAAACATTAGATTCTCTACCTGTCAGGCCAACCCATGACCGGAAATATCGTGATCATTATTTCCGGATACATTATATTTTCACCCCTCGTTCTTCCGTCAATAATCGGCTCTTACAATAGAAGGTAGTGCTTGTAAGTGTCCATAACACTCGCACCTTGAGTTCTTTGTTAACTAAATAAGTTCTGTAAATGTATCTATTCTAATATATTTATTTTATTTACACTTCATTGCTATAATACAGAAATACAGTACAGTTACAATATTGGTAAACTTGTCGAATCATGGCGTCACCTTGAAACGGCTGCAAATTTTTGAAGTTATACTTCTAGGGCGCGTTATGAAAAATTGATGAGAGTGAAATTTTACGATGCGCGCGCACCGTGACACAAAATTAACATAATGAAGTTGCCCACGGAAGATGCTACGGAATTGGAGATAATTTCAAAACAACATTCAGAATTTATGTTACACTTAATGTAAGAGAATAATAATAAATATTTATTTATTTAATTTTTCAAATGTAAACTGAACTTTATTGACTATAATGACTCCTTTTACAGTCTTTGATTATTAAGTTGTAATTAATTATTTGCATGCAATCAAAAACTATTTTTAATAACGCCAAAGAACTTCTTACGCGCGTACATAAGTACACGCACCCTTTTTTTTTCTTCATATTTTCATCACTCGGCAATGGTGTAACATGAATGTGGTGCAACTGCAATGCAATTTTCTATTTATTAATAATTATTATTATTACTATGTAGGTTAAGAATATTGTAAATACTGTATATTTGTGTATTGGTAATAATAAAAAAAGATGCACATTGCACATATGTACACTAGCCCCCACAGGATTCCCTGTATCGTACTCACCTACTCTCTTCCATTCAACATACTTATTATTATTATATTAAATTATATATTCTCATTATATTTTACTACACACTAGAAGCATACTTTCGGTTTGAGCACAAGACAGGTTTAAAAGAATAAGTTTAAGGAATCAAATATTATGACACTATCAATATATTCTTGAACCCTCTTTTTTTGATTTTAAAACAAATGGTGACTTTCACCAGTATAATACTCGAAACAGAACAAATCTAAGCATACTACCAACCAGGTTCCAGAAGATAAACTACTCCTAAAACTCACAAGCGAAATTAGAGAATTATCACTCAATAAATTCAAAACTCTAGTTAAACGTAAATCAATCAATAAAGCATTTTATAAATTTTACGATTATTTAAATGATCTTAATCCTTGGTATAATTTGCTCCAGTTCAAATATTTATGACTGTTCTGCCTTACAAACAATTTGTATGACTCAAAAGTTGGCAATTAAAAAGAGTGGAGAGTTTCTTGCCAGTTCTTCTTGCCCGCTCTTCTTGCCCGCTCTACGCCCTTGGCTTGCGAACTGTTAGTAAATGTAAATTTAGTATAAATTTAACACCTTTTCTGTTGACGTTCATAAGTGTACTTGGTTACCTATATGAATAAAGTTATTTTGAGTTTGAGTTTGAAGATTTTGCTGAAGATAGTGAATGTTTGAATCGAGCGTGAAAATTCTTTTGAAAGGTGTTTAAGATGAATGGACTGTAAGAGAAGCTTTTAAAGTAAATAAAAATTTATAAAATTTATAATTAAATTGCTTGTTTATTCGATTATGTTCCTGTTTAATAAGTTAAACATTGTTTATTTTTAATTAAATGAACATTCATATATTTCAGACAAGGTTACTTAATAAAGATAAATGTTAACTGTTCTACTTATATGGAAATTTTATTCAATTTCGTAATTATGATAATAACATTTATTAACGTAATAATTTAATAAAATAAATTCGCTACTTAACCGTTTCCTTAGTTCTGCAACAGAACTGGATATATTTGTGACAGGTTTGTAGAGAGGAATTTTTTGAAAGGCCGGCAACGTACTTGCGAGCCTTCTGGTAATGTGTCCATGGGCGGCTGTATCACTTAACAGGTAACGGGTGAGCCTCCTGCCCGTTTGCCTCCTATTACATAAAAAAGGAATGATATATAATAATAAATAAAGAAATCTTATGTAATATGTACAAAGATAGCTACATATAGGTATATTGTAATTTCAACTGTAAATTCATATACACGAAATGAACTCATATTTTTCTTAAAATAATTCTCATAAGTATTAAATTACAGATATTAACACTCCGACGTGACATTTCACCAGTTTTTTTCGACATGCGTGAATGATATTGTTACTTAATTTATTATTAAAGCATCACCTTATCAAGATGAATAAAATTAAATATATACGTGCAGGTCAATCCGGTAAAAAAGTGTTTTATTTAAATGTGTAAAAGTTATGTTAATAAAAGACGACATATTTTGTTTTTATTTTTTAAATTAGTTTAATAATAGTTTAAAGTAATTTATATATACATATAAATACTAGCTGCCCCCGCGAACTTCGTTTCTCCTTGATGTGATTTTAGTACATACCACCTACCAACATGGAACATTTTGCTATGCTACCCCAGAGACTGTTTTTTGGAAAAACTTTTTAGGTTTTTCTGTGAATTTTTCTCTATACCTCTTAGTTCAAGTCATTAGATTTTAATTAACAAATAAAAATAGGGGTTGATCGCAGAGGGATGAAAATTAAGGGTTGTATGTATTTTTGTATGTTGTATCATAAAAAAATAAAAATTTTGGGGTGGACCACCCTAAACATATTTTGAAAGATAGTAGCCGATTCTCAGACTTACTGAATATGCATAAAAAATTTCATAAGAATCGGTCGAGCCGTTTCGGAGGAGTATGGGAACGAACATTGTGACACAAGAATTTTATATATTAGATACGATAGTTAATAAGACCGAGAAGTCTATACAGTGATACCACCACTGCAGGAGGCTTGCTAAGTACTTTTTTGTACTAACAGCAGTAAGATAATATTACTATGTTAACTGTATCGCCTATATAAAGACGAATTATTATATATAATATATTATATTTCGTTCCTGTTTAGTTTCTTTTTATTTACAAGTATTTGTAATACATGTATTTTTGCACTTTTTGCCTACCTTATGTAATTTAATACATTTTCTTTTTTCTTTTCTCACAGTGGTTGCCTGGAAGAGATCGCTCGAAAGCGATAAGGCTGCCAGTTGCCTTTCCTTTACTTGTAATTTTGTTAAATTTTTTATATCATAAAGCAACAAAGTATAAATAAATACATTTGTCGTCGAAAGTTTTTAAAGAAACATTTCCCGCGCCGTCCATCAAATTCACCCACCATTTCTCAATGACAGTTCGCTTAAGAAGGAACTTTTTTAACGCCACAACAAACTTAGGTGTGATCGCGTCTAATGCAGTCAAAATAAGGGAGGGTGATGAATGATACGAATTTGTTTACCACTCGCTTTTAAATGAACGTACAATTTTATCGTTTACAAAATGTTATGGTACAAGTAGTGTCCCTAGTTAAACCACAGTTCATTTTAATGCATATCTGATTAAACAATCATATTTCCGACATATATGGCTAATGAAATCTCAGTAGTCAACCAATACTATACAAAGTTTGACCCTTTTAAAGACAAATTATACGTAATACCTGCATTTTTAAATTCAATACTTAGGTAATTGCTTCAGTATGTACGTTTAAATTTCTAAAAAGCCACAAAACTTTGCGCCATTTCTGCGTGTTTATTGATTATTTTTGAGTGATGTCTCCATACCAATCCAAACAAATTCTTTCGCAGCTTACTAAGTTTATCACAAAGGCACTAGTAAAATATAAATTACAATAAATGAACAAAATGACTAAAAGTTCTCGGAACCACATTTATACAACACTAGCATACCTTCACACAGACGTCACTATACAGTCTTCTGCTATAATGTTCCTTTTTTTTGTTACAGGTAATACAGAAAGCTGACATGATAAATCTATCAATTCCAACGCGGATCCAAACCAAATCGTATAGAACCTTCATTAATTTTAATACCGTTAATTTACTAATTATACAGGTAAATTTTTAGATTGATCTAGATCTAGATAGAGCGAAAACATAACCTATTATGACATGGAAATTTTAGAATTATGGCGTTTATTCTTAAAGTTATTAATATTCCTGGAACAACGTAATTTTCTTCTATCCGCGAGTTTTCTACTACTTCATATTATCAGATGTTATCATTATTATTATTATTATTAGAGCTTTATTAATGGATCTATACCTACAACAATTTGTTAGTTTACATTTCTTAATATGAGTAATAGTTGTGTTTTTTTTTTGTTAGGGTAAAAACCTCCTTCATATTCTTCAATTTCTGTTTATCTTGCAACAACATTCATTCAGTTTTTCCCCGTTATTAGATGTTATAACTTTGCATCGTCGATATTAAAAACTGACCCTAAATCATTAGAATGAAAAAACTAAAGTATTACAAATTTCTTAGAACCCATTTCATATATATTATGTTATAGTTTATCGTCACGTTCTGCCCAAAACAATGATGATAAGGTCAAAGCAATGTCAATATTTTATGAGTTCTTTTTGTAAGAACGTTGGGTTATATCGCTGACGTTATCATTGGTAAATATCTGTTTTAAGAAAAATTTAAGTACATATATCATCCATTACGTAATCTAAATTTGCAATGCGTATGCGCAAGTGGGCCTAGTTGAACATTCATGCTAATAAAGTAAAGAAAATATTGATTCATCATTACTATGAATTTTCCTTATTTGTAATTATTGTGTTTCAATTTTTATTTTAAAACATTTACAAATTTTGATTACTAAATAATATTATAAAGAGATATTTTTGTATGTTTGTAACGAATACACTCCATACTACCAGAACGATTTCAAAATATTAAAAAAAATATCCAGACGTACGATGCCGTGACAGGCCACTAGTGTTAACATACAGATATAATCAAAACATTTAGTTCCTAAAAAGAGCTTATTAATTCTTTAAAGGCCGGCAACACATCTGAGCATCACTTACCAGGTGAGCGTCCATTTGCCCTCTACAAAAAAGCCTAATAAAGTTCAATCTGGTGCGTGTAAAAATCTTATATTAACATTTTGTTTCCCTCAAATGGAAATTGGACCAGCTCATGCCTCAAATTTGATACTTTCCCTCCAAGTTTAAATAAGATTATGCAAAATGAAATACTTGATTATGAAAATATGAGGGACGAAGTTTAGATACTAAGATTATGTTTTAATTACCGGTTCATGATTTGCGTAACAGAGCAGGTTGAGGCGAGGTCGAATCATGGATTTTCTTGTCCTCGCAATTTACTTGATCCATAAGATGTCATCTTTCTTTCATGTTATCCTAGTATCTTTACTATAAGTGTATCGTATTTATAAATACAGGTGAAAAAATTTAATTGCGTAGTTACAGAGCAGTTGAAGCGAGGTCGAAGTTAGCATGGATTTTCTTATCTAGTTGTACGAAATTTACTTGATCCATAAGATGTCATCTTTCTTTCATGTTATCCTAGTACCTCTACTATAAGTGTATCGTTATCTAACACTTTCGGATACAGAGAAGCTAAGGGGAGGTCGAATCTTGGATTTTATTATTTAGTTGTACGCAATTTACTTGCTCTATAAATTCTATAAAATGTCATCTTTCATTCATGGCATCCTAGTACCTCTACTATAAGTGTATCGTTATCTAACACTTTCAGTTACAGAGCAGTTAAGGCGAGGTCGAATCTTGGATTTTCTTATTTAGTTGTACGCAATTTACTTGCTCTATAAATTCTATAAAATGTCATCTTTCATTCATGGCATCCTAGTACCTCTACTATAAGTGTATCGTTATCTAACACTTTCAGTTACAGAGCAGTTAAGGCGAGGTCGAATCTTGGATTTTCTTATTTAGTTGTACGCAATTTACTTGCTCTATAAATCCTCTACAATGTCATCTTTCATTCATGGTATCCTAGTACCTTTACTATAAGTGTATCGTTAACACTTTCTAGTTGAACGTTAATTATCGACACTTAACTTAAAGTCCAAAGAGGGCATCCAGCGTGGACCACCGTTCTTTGGGGCAGTTCTTCCATTTCACTTCCATCCAGGTTATTTAATTTCGAAGTAGATGGTGAAAAGATTGATTTGCATAGCTCAAGAGCAGTTAAGGCGAGGTCGAAGGCAGGATTTTATTATCTAGTACGCAATTTACTTGTCCTATGTCGTCCCATAAGATGACGTTCTTTCTTTCTTGTTTTCCTAGTACTATATATAAATGTATGGTATTTAAACACTTTAGTTTAACGTGAAACTAACTATTTATTTAACTGAAAATATAACTAAAACAAGAACTGAAAGACTGATTCGGTTATTTGTTAGTGATGAACCTGAGGTGTAGAACTTAGGTTTAAAGGGAAGTTTAAATACAAGTCCAACCTTGAATGGACCCCAATGTACCCTTAAACAGGTGTGCGTTCGGAAAATTCAAGTTTAATGTATTAAACGTTTTATTTCGAAATGGCTACACCTGTGTATGGTCTAAGTTATAAGCAAAAGTGCAAATAAAATTAAAAAAAAACTGAGCAGTTTGAGCAGTGAAGTTATTACTGCTAGCGCCATCTATAACCTCGGATGTATTCTTTGTTACTCTAGGCTCAATAAAGATAAGTAAAATATAAATTAAACGGTTGTTTATACAAGAAATTTCTTTTAAATATTTTAACGGGTAATTGTAATACAAGGCGTTTTGCTAAACTTATTAATAACATTGTCTCTTTAACTTATTTCCTTTGTTTTTACATACTTATAGCTTTTTTTAATGTAGTAGAAACCTACCTAATAAATTAATTATTTGAAAATATATTTTGCTTTTGATCGCAAACATCACACATGTTAATATGAGGACAATTAGATACTTATGAAAATACATATGTTGTAGAAAGGATATACACGTTTGAACAGTACATAAAAACTTAATAAAGTGCAGCGATATATCGCAGCCCGCTATATCGCATCACACAACTCACGAGGCGACTCTTTGTATTGAAGAAGTCGCATGGGTCCGCGAAGCATTCGCGAATATACACTTTAAATACAATACGTAGGAATAAAGAAAATAATCATTATAATTAACACAGCAAGGCTTCTAAAACGACTCGGCGATAGTCTCCATGGAGTTGATTAAAGTTTCTTTAAAACACATCGAATATTTTATTTCAAGGTCACTTAGACCGCTTCAGCGTTTACCCTGTTCCCCAAAGCGTAACTCTAGCAACTGAGGGTGAGGGTTGAGCCCTCAGAAGGTCCCCAACACCGCTGATCGGGAAATTAAAGTTTCGGTCATTTCGGATTTGCTTATGTTTTATGCAATTCCCCTTTTCCCGAACTAGCACGGCTATTATTACTGTTACTTTCGCATTCAAACCGGTTATAACTATAATAATATTAATACTGAAATATTTGAATTAATCCCAGGAATGTATGCGAATTTGAATTGTATTGTGGAAAACTATAGCCATCAAAAACATAAATAAAATAAATCAGTGGCGCTACAACCTTTTTAGGTCTGGGTCTCAGATTTCTGAATCTGTTACATGATCATTTTTCAATCTAAAAGGCCAGTAGGTGATCAGCCTCCAGTGCCTGACACACGCCGTAGACTTTTTGGTTCTAAGACATGTCGGTTTCCTCACGATGTTTTCCTTCACCGTTCGAGCGAATAATAAATGCGCACATAGACAGAAAGTACATTGGTGCACAGCCGGGGATCGAACCTACGACCTCAGTGATGAAAGTCGCACGCTGAAGCCACTAGGCCAAAACTACTCAACACTACATCAAAAACATAACTTGTAAAAACCAAGTCTCGCAACGCAGCAACCGTAAAAAGTTGTGAGATACATCTGTCAGTTATTACGTAATTAGATAACCGATCATTGTGTTTTCATGCGATGGCCAAACATTCAGGCTTCTGTCTTTATCCACAACGAAGTTATAGGTGGTCAACTTGGCAGGCGCACCGTTCCCCCACATAAAGGCCGATTTACATTATCTTAGTGTTTAGGAGAGTGCTTTAGGATAGTACTTTAGTTGGAACATGTAAACGCTACTTGCTTTAGTACGGTTCTACTTGACTTTCAAGTTGAATCAAAATAGAATCGCTTTTTATTTTTGTTTCAAGTGATACCCCTCCCGCGCCCGCGCACCCCCCGAGTTCTTCCCTTGTTGTGTGTAAACACGTAATTTAGTAAAATCTTTAGGAGAGTGCATAAGTGCCGTGAAACGCGTGCATGTTTTTTGATTTTTAACGATGGCTAAATGGTCGGAAGATACAACTATCAGATTTGTGTCTGAATATGTTGGTCACGAATGTTTGTGGAACGTTAAAAACAATTTATACAAAAACAAACAAGCTAGGCATTCGGCATACACTGCCCTAAAAGAAGCTATTTTATTTATTATTTATATTTAGTTTATTTATTTCGAATAAAATCTTGTCTTCTATTTTTTCCATAACTATAGTTAGTATTTTGCGTAGAATAGAGCGTATTTGCCGACGTCGTTGCGCGTTCATTGTGGCGCTGTAATGATACTCTACTGGAAGAAATATAAACGTTCACTCGCAACGCACTAAAGCACTAAAGAACTTGCCTTTCAACTTGTATTAAAATACTCTCCTAAACACTAAGATAATGTAAATCGGCCTTTATACTACGCTTCGAGCGAGTACCGCACGTAACTGATGTACTGGATTAGTAAAGGCAGGCTTTTAGGAGCTTAAAGATAAAAAATGCTTATATATTTTCCAGTTTTCTTAATTTAATCTGGCCCTTTTTTTTGAGTGGAATCTCGCTGTGGCCTTAAAGGTCTTTACAGCTCAGCTCGGTCTGTTTTGGCGAGCGTAACTCGGCCTGATTGGGCGTTTATGGGGCCCGCGACTAGCGCAAGGGCGTCTCCTGTGAGACTCGAACCTCGGCTTGGGCCGTCGCGGGGTGGTCAATCTCCTGAAGGGCAGGACGGAAGCTCCTGAAAAAAGTGACCAAAAACACTACTTCCAGTCTCTATTTAGGGGAAGACACTCTGTTCTTGTCTTCTTTTTATCCACCTACCACTGTTTTATTGTTACTTCCTGGGTCCAACAGAATTATTACCTACATTTTTAGTATAAATTTGAATAATTCAACGCTAAAAAAGCTAATTAAATGATGAGACATATTCTATATATATCTTCAATGATATTTTAGAATTTGTATGTCCAATGTAGAATAATTTTGACGTTCAAATATGATGAATGTTTCACGACTACGCAACCTTGGGTAGTATATTCCCTTTGAAAGATGTCTCCGTTCCGTTTCCCGTTGCTTACTAAGAGAATATTTAAGTTACACGAAAGTTTTTATTGTCTACAAGTGATCTTGAATAATTCAATTCGTTGACATTAAATTTAAATTATTTGATAAGACCTCTAGACATAAAAAGGTCAACAAGTATGTCCGTGCATTCTAAATACTTTGATAGATCCGGTATTGTTCTTAATTGGAGCAGTCTTGGCTTACTAAAAAAAATATGTTCGCATTTAACATTCGCTCGAACGGTGAAGGAAAACATCGTGAGAAAACTGGCTTGGCTTGTCAAAAAGTTGACGGCGTGTGTCAGGCACAGGAGGCTGATCACCTACTTTTCTAATTAGCTGATCAAGAAACAGACACAGAAATCTGAGGCACAGACCTAAAAAGGTTGCAGCGCCACTGATTTATTTAAATATTTGAAATTTTTCACACATTTCTAGCTGAAAAAGAAATCGTTGTGTAAGGACAAAAGGCAGTCCTGATATTCATTATCATAACCATTTTTTTTTATTATTGGGAAACAATCTACCGCACCGGGGCAACATACTAAAGTGATGCGGGGAGTGTGGGAGTCGGTCTTTCAGGTGCAATGGAACCCACTAAAACCCAACAACCCCATATGTTGGGGTCACGGTGACATTTCTCCGTCTGCTACTGCGAGCCCATACAAAAAAGGCAGTTCTATTAACCTATCAATGTGTTTAAAAACCTAGGCGATTTTTTCATAGTTCAAATTTGATATTAATAACATACTTTTCCTGCAATTTGGTTGAAATGATTTTTCTCATTATCGTTATCGTTGTTACGCAAACAGCCCTATTTACATTCATCGGGTATTGAACCCCATATCGGGAAAAAATGTTTGCTCTGTGTCAACAGAAAATGTTACAGATTCTTAAAGCGTACGCTATATTGATTCGCATAGCAATAACTTGCTGGCTTATTTTACGATATTATTTAGTCATTTTTGACAGAGCTTGCATTTGTCTAGATTTTTCATATGTAAGTCAATGTATGCATTTTTTCGCATTGGTGTCCAGCCGGGAATGGAACCTGCGACCTTGGAATGAGAGACGCTGAAGCCAATACTGCTCTTACAAATTAACTAAGCGATATCAGAATGTCCCAAAACTTGTCAAAACAGAGACATATGCTTGTAAAATTCATATTTTATTGTAAATAGCGATTTGCTTCGAAAAATAGCAAGTAATACTTTAAATCGTTCACGTTTAATATTATTCAGCCATATTTCTGTGACAGAAACACTTACACGCAATTAATTAGACAGCTTTTTGTACTAATTGGTCCTTAACTTGAAGTATACACTTCGTGACATCAAAAGAGACACCATAAGTATTTAGATTTTTAATATTACTTTTTTATTAGCTTTTTTTCCGACACACAAATGACCATTATTTACAATGTTGTTAACCTAAATAATAGTATTTAAAAATGGATAAATAGACAATTAAGATAATAAAAAAGATGGCGCGTAACCAAAAACGTGACGATTTGTTACAAAATTTCTCCCATACGTCGATAAAAATTCATTCTAACGCCGATAAAGAAGTTTGACTTCAAAAAGCAACATGGCGCGTAACCAAAAAACGTGACGATTTGCTTCAAAATTTCTCCCATACGTCGATAAAGAACTTTCATTCCAACGCCGATAAAGAAGTTTGACTTCTAAAAGCAACATGGCGCGTAACGGAAAAATGTTACACTAAATTTTTTTCCAACCCCGATAAAGAAGTTTCACTTCAAAAAGTTTGGTTCTGTGGCAGTGCCTTTAATGCTGGAATTTCTAAGTGCCTATAATGGAGGAAAGCACCAGCTCTGGGGTACCGGTACTATATATACCAGACGCCAACGAAAACATGTCATTTTTAGTTTTAATTATCAATGCCACTGGCCAAGTGCGTTATGTAAACACGAATATTAAAATGTGTTTAAATGTGTGCCTGCTAGTGTACTGCATCTTATAAGTGTAATTTAATTCAATTTATTTTTAGCACTAGAATAATTAAATCTTTATGGTTGAAAGTTGTTTTTAAATATAATGTTTCGAATAATGTCACAATTTTGTAACCTAACCGTTTAGACTCACTTTTGTGTTTTCAAACCATCCGTTTATTTCCTCGGGCATCAAACCCTGAAACTCCAGATAGATATCACATATTTAAATGTCTGTCGATTTTTATGGATGCGATTGCATGGGCGACGGACGACGGTATTCCTTAACATCGGGTGAAAATCCTACCCGTTTGCCCCCTATTCTATATAAACAAAAAGGAATATCTTCGAAAACCTTCAGGACACTTTTTATATTGATTATTTATAAATGTGTAGACTCGTAGCATCTTCTTCAAAGACATATATACTGTTATAGGACATTAGGAACTATTTGCAGCAATATAGAGTGTATAATAGCGTAGCCCTGTCTAGTTCTTTCCCATTTGAGACCTATTTGGCGCGTCTATTAAATTCAATTGGTCTGCGAGTGGACAGGATGGACCGTGTTATGCAATAGTTCGTAATTGTAAGTTTATTGAACTTGAAAATTGTTGGTATACTCCGCAAGTTCTTCTTCTTATAGTGCCATCTCCTTGCGAAGGTTGGCGATCATATTGGCTAGTTTAATTTTGTATGCCGCGCGTTTTTCAACCAAGACGTGCGTCTACGGCCAGGTCTCCTTCCTCCTGCCTCCGCAAGTTCTGCGACCCAAAGTGCCTCTCCCTCCCTATGCCACTTCCCGCAAATGGCTTTCAGTTGTGGCAGATCAGTACCTGGGCTAGCCTTCTAGAAGTCTTTGCCCATGCGCTTAAGGTGCCCAAGCCCAAGCCTCCCCACCCCCAACCATCACTCGCATTATACATTCTGACCACCATGATCATCCTTACTAACTTGATTGGTATGTGGAATCCCATCAGGCTTTGTAGAAGTAAAAAAACAAACAGCACAGAGGAAGAACTGCGATCGAATGCTTTGTGCGTATCTCGATCTGGTCAATGGTACTGCGGTTTTGACACCGACAATCCCTAAGGATTTTTCCACATGATTCTATTACTATATCGTACTACTACGATACTATTTGTACGCTGTAAGGAGCAAAGCTCTCTGTAGTTTTCACTTACAGCCTTTTTATCAGAAATATCCTATAACTGTTTTATAAGGAACAATTCCGTCGTAATGCTAATTATGTACAATGCTTTCAACAGCTGTTTCTCTGTTTTTGCAATTTTTAATGACATTTAAAATGATTTGTCATTTTGCATAAGACCATCCACCGGCAGATCAATGGGTGTCAATAAACATGTATCGTGTGAATCGAACAGACACGTTCTCATAGTTTAATTAATTTATGTCGTGATTTTGTCCGCCACTTAACTGACCACATCAGATGTTTACTTACATAAGCTTAGCACTTTAAGATAGTTTTTTTAGGTGTATATAAACACAATAATGCTAGAACAAACAGTAGAACATGCCGGGAGCGTCTTTCGAGAGACGCGTACACACCATTTGAGAAGTAGTTTATTGGAATTAATATAATTATATATGAAAAAGTCCCTGGACACAATAGTAGAGTATTATTAATAATAAAAAAAAACATGCTAATGCCGGATTAGTAAATATATGCCATTCCAGAAATGGAACCTACGCACGCTGAAGCCACTAGGCCAACACTGCTCTTTAAATAAATAAATATGTTAACGTAAAATTGTAAAAACCGTTAGATTGTAATCTATCGGTTATCGGTATTCGGTAGATTGTACTACACTAACTTAGTTATCATTCAAACTTCTTTGGTCAATTACAGATTAATTTTACTTCCCAACAATTTCATATAACTACCGAATAATAATACGTTAAATTGCAAGCAGTATGTTGAGTTGACAATCTTTCGACAGTTTACAATCTCGCGAGATAGATTACAATCTAACGGTTTTTACAATTTTACGGTGACAAATACTTACAAAAATTGGTTAGTTAACCTTTCTTAATATGACTTAGTTGTGTTAGTATATGTTGTAAAAAATGGTGTAAGTTTTTTTCAGTGGTCAATATATGGGTAAAAGCCATATTTTTCCATTTCTCGGTCTTTTTTCCTCGGATTTCTCAATGCATTGATTTCCTGTGTCGTATTCAAACTCAAACTCAAAATATCTTTATTCAAGTAGGTAACTAAGTACACTTTTGAATAGTCAAGTTAAATTAATCGTAAATTTACATTTACTACCAGTTCGCAAGTCAAGGGCGTAGAGCGGGTAAGAAGAACTGGCAAGAAACTTTCCGCCACTCTTTTTAATCGCCAAGTATTGTCATACAAATTGTTTGAACTGGAGCAATTCAATCCCAAGGATTAGGATCATTTAAGTAGTCCTCAAATTTATAAAAAGCTTTGTTGATTAATTTTCGTTTAACGAGGACTTTGAATTTATTTAGTGATAATTCTCTAATTGCGCTTGGGAGTTTGTTGTAAAAACGAATACAATTTCCATATAAGGAGTGATTTATCTTTTGGAGCCTGGTTGGTCGTACACTCAAATTAGTTCTATTTCGCGTATTATACTGGTGAAAGTCACCATTTGTTTTAAAATCGTTTATATTTTTTTGGACATACAACAAGGCTTCAAGAATATATTGACCAGATAGTGTCATAATATTTAATTCCTTAAACTTATTCCGTACCGACTCCCTCGGAGAAACACAACAAATACCCCGAACAGCCCGCTTCTGCAGCACAAATATTAAAATGGCGTCCAGCATTTGTGACATGAATCACTACCGGGTTTGTTGATAAACAATTCATTGATATACAATACAAGCAGTGGTCAAAGGTTATAAATTAAATCTATTGTCTGTCTTATATATTTCTGCGTTATATGGAGGACTTTAATTGCTATTGAAGATATAATAATATTACTTTACTTATTTTATTTTCTCCCATATAACATTTGAATTTTGAAACAAACAGTACGATTACAATTAAGAAGGTATTGGGAGACTGGTTTCCAAGCTAGATAGGAACCTGTGATATGGAAAACCCGGCTTCCATTCCACAGCAGTCAAACTGAGTCATAACAAAAAAAGTACATATATGAGTAGGCAACAAAATTTAAAGTTTCTAAAAAAATAAAAAATAACTAATCAAAACAATTAACTAGATTCCTACAGAAATAGAGTTATGTGTGCATCTGTGTGAGTGTGTGTGTATGAGTGAGTGAGTGTACGAAAGTATGTATATGTTAATTTATGAAAAATATGTGGCATTTGTTGTAACAATACATTTTGTCTAATTATTTACTGGTCATGCAACCTTGAAAATTTAAATATATACCAATGGTGCTACTTTGAGGTCTGGGCCTCAGATTTCTGTATCTGTTTT
Organism: Pieris napi; assembly: GCF_905475465.1. Lineage (NCBI taxonomy): Eukaryota > Metazoa > Arthropoda > Insecta > Lepidoptera > Pieridae > Pieris > Pieris napi. Next base: position 1,145,843 of record NC_062255.1, read on the forward strand.
TCATTTCTGGTCAAGTAGGTGATCAATCTTCTGTGCCACACACCGCCGTCTCGCGATGTTTTCCTTCACCGTATGTGCTAGTGTTAAATGCTCACATAAAAAACCACAACAGGGTATCGAACCTTCGACCCCAATCGAATGCCAACACAACTTACAACTTTATATATAACATTCTCTTTATACTATTACTAGTTGTAAATTGCTACTAAAAATGAGAAAAGTCAGGGTTCATTAATTAGCCTTATCAGTTAATTGTTAACTGCCGTGTCATTTATGTTGTAATTTCAAACGGACGACAGTTAAAATAACGGTTAGTTAAAATTCTTTAGTAAAAAGAAAGTAATACTATTTCTCAATGTTTCATAAAAAACACTAGCTGGTGCCCGCGAATTCGTCTGCGCAGGATTAAAATAATATTTGTCCACATGATGTTGCGTGGAAGACATATTTTATCTACTTTAAATACCAGAAAGTATATATTTTCATTTAGGAATGATTACTACCAAATGTGCATTTGAAATAAATTATCAATTTTTATTTTAGTTATGGTTAACTTTTTTGGCTATAATGGCTTACACATAAGATATAGATATATGCTGTGGAGGGCTTTTTTTTAGGTATATTTAAGATACACATATTATGTAATGTATAATGAAAATGTTTAAATCTATCGTATTTTGCAGCGCACGCCAGAATAGCTAGCAGGTGGTAGATTTTTCCTACTTGATATTTTGGACAATTCACACAAAATCTTCATAAATTGTAGGGTTATTCTGATGTATGAGCTATATTATTGTAAAGCTTCATTAAAATCCATTCAGTAGTTTTTACGCGAGTAACAAACATCCATACATACTAACAAACATTCGCGTTTATAATATTAGTAGGATTCCGATTTTGTCAGCCTCGTCTGATTACTTAAATGAAAACATAAAAATCAAGCGCTGCCCTCAATGACCGAAACTAAAAATTTGTTTTTATTTTATATATATATTTATTTATTATTATTATTATTACTATGTAGGTTAAGAAATACTGTATATTTGTGTGTTGGAAATAAATTATTAATTGAATAAGTAGATATTATTATCGATAATATCAAAGATTAAAACAGCAAAACAAATACAAATGAAAAGGTCCTATAAAGTTGTGTAAACGAAAACAATGCAATCGAATCGTGATTAATGTGTCTGCTATTAATTGAGTGATTAATCATTTTTATTGTTATCGGCACAGTGACCCTGTAATTCGGGAATGTCGCTTTATTGCTTGTTATAATATCAAAATGCACATTTTTTTAGTCAGTTCAGTTTACCTCATAGTATTTATATAGAACAGAGGTCAAACGGGCAGGAAGATCACCTCCCGAGGATGACGTTAAGTGATAGCACATGGACATTCAATGCCAGACGGCTCGCGAGTGCGCTGACAGCTTTTTAAGAATTAGTACATTTTTGAAAGACCCTAAGTCGAATTGGTCCGGACATAAAATATTCGGAAATTAATAAAATATAAAGAGCCACGTTTAAACCTGGATTCGCCGTTTAATCCAGTTATCAATAGATATATCTATATATAATATACTATACATTGATAGTATACAAGAAATGTATTTGCCTCTGCCCCCGAAAGTAGCAGTGGTTTGTGGGACTGCTATTCAGACTGTTATTCATTCATACCTTCTCTGCTTTTCCGAGACTGGGTGAGCAATACCCACTAAAACCACATCGGATTACTACAAGGTCTCAGAGGCTCCGGGGTCGTCACCGGAGCCTCAACAACATAACTGCCACGCTCTAAACCTTCAGTGCAGGCATAACATAGCAGGTAGAAGATGGGAATATCTTCTCCTATTTACTCCGCGTCTTCTAAGCTTTCGTCCTTGAGCCTCTCCTGTAGAATTACTTGTTCACAGACCACTGCATTCCATACTTGATCACTGCAGGTCACTTTTTTAGATAACACGACAGAGCCAGGTTATTACCCACCACAGAACAAATTATCGCGGCTGATACTCTTCTAACATCGGCTGAGTCTGTCTTTATATTTCTAAAGCTTCTAACGCCCGAACCCAATAATCAATCCACAATCTCAGTTTGAAAACAATCTGAGATCAGATGTTGACAGTCGATGGATCTCCTATCTGCATCCCAATAACCAAACCCTACGAAGACAATCCATTTTTGGCAACGGATGAAATGCTCTTTGTCGTTCCATTTTACCGAGTTTTCACTCATATTTGATAATCAATGTAAACGAAATAAAGTAAATAAAACCATACAAATAACATTAAAATATATACAAGTGTATTGTGTATGTTTATAAAATAACTAACAGTTTTTTTAATTATTTAAAAAAACTGGTGTAAGTTAAAATCGGTTAAAACTGTTGAAATCGAGCTTTCGTCAACTGTCATTTTCATACAAAGGTACCGCCACAGACACCGATACGACCTCCCATGGATATCTTGTATCGACAGATGGCTATTACAATCCGACGATTGGTTATTGGCACACTTGTTACAACATTTGGATTGAGATTACTATCTCAGATGGTGGATTATGGATTGAGATAGGTTAGGGTTATTGGGTTCGGGAGTAAGCTTTCACCAACAGATTATGTAATACTTAGGAAGGTTTTGTATTAAACTGGCTGAAATATAACACATTAGAAATCACAAACTCGTCATAAACTTAATTTATTTTGAAGAGAATTAGAAGTCAATAAACAATTCAAAATATATGAGCCATAGAGTGTTAAATGTCAGTATATCATGGGCATTGTTATTTGTTAAAACATAAATTACTTTCCATACTCCAAGTAAAATTAGTCGTAAATCTGCCTTTTGATCTATGACTCATGCAATGGTCACCTGGAGCGGGTCAACGACCCCGCGGCCATCTAGAAATGTACACGGAATGTCATAATTGCAATGGACAGTGGCTACATTGGTTAAACGCAAATGTTTATACTCTATGGTTATAAAAACCACAGAATAGAGATACATTTGTCTTAAGCTGAACAAATTAATGAACGTATAATATTATTTTGTGAGCAGTGTTGGCCTAGTGGCTTCAGCGTGCGACTCTCATACCCGAGGTCGTAGATTTGAACCCCGTCTATGCATCAAAGGACTTTCTTTCTATGTGATATGTGCATTTAAGACGCGCTCAAACGGTGAAGGAAAACATCGTGAGGAAACCGGCTTGCCTTAGACCGAAAAAGTCGACGGCGTGAAACATTTATTGAAATCTGAGGCCTAGACCTAAAAAGGTTGTAGCGCCACTGATTATTTTTTTATAATTTCCTTTTATTTCGGTAAATATTTTATAAATACTTTCTTGTAGTATAGTCCAGAAGTTATAACTATTATGTGCCTTTGACTGAAATCGAACTCTTCCTTCTTTTTTGTGGAAAAATGCGTAATGCATTCCGTCCCGCGACTGCCTTGTGGGTTATGTGGGAGTCGCTCCTGTGCATACCCACTAAAACCCCACGGCGCCCCCAACCATCGCCCGAGCCTTGCCTGCAACTGCGTAGCCTTGGCCTTATCCCGCCACGCCATCAGCCGTTGAAATCACAGCCCCCAAATGGCCATGAATTATGTGAGTATGCCGCTTTCTATCCATTCCACATCAGTCTTTTCGCCCTGGTGTGGGTCGGGTGCAATTTTGTTCCCTCCCCCCCTCCCCTGTTCTCCCGCTGAAGCGAAGGTGGTGTTCTAATACATATTTACCATTGATATATTTATTACATTTTAATTTATTTATATAAACAGATCAGCATGTGCTTTTATATGTTGTACATCGAAATAAATGCTTCGATCTGTTAATGCAATTCCATTGTATGTAAATGTTCAGGTTAAGATGTCAAGTTCAAAACAAGATTCACGCTTAAGTTAACTCAACAAGTGTCACACGGTTAACATAAAAAACTCACTTGTTTATTGGTACTAGTGAGTAAATACGCCAGTTATATTTACTTAAATAAAACAGTTTTTTAAAAATATATATTCCAAATACCTTTTGAATCGTCGGTAAGAGACTATCAGATTGTTGACGGAGAAAAATTAATAATATCGTTAATTTGTATATTGAAATCATATATTGTTGCAATGTTGATATTTTCTATATAAATATAATATTGGAGTAGACTCTTGGGCCGTGGGGTTTAAGTGTACAAGCGCCAATTAAAGATTAAAGTTTGCCGATGACACCAGAGCATGTGCTTTCCTCGCTCAACGAATAAGTATCGCAATACAGCGAGCAAATGAAAATTAACAAAAACGTGTGTGTACTTATGTACACGCGTTAGAAGTTATACTTTTTGGCGTAACAAGATAAAAATTTCATTCTACGTTTGTAGAAAAAACGACACCAACAATAGAAAAAACTAAAATGTTAACTAAAGTTAACTTCAGGGTGTCGGTTTTTCGTGACGATGTGCGTGCGCATTGTAAAAATTTACTCTCATAATTTTTCCTTAACGCGCCAAAAGAAGTATAACTTTAAAATTGGTTTTAATTAGTTTAAACTAGGTTAAGAATATTTTTATACAAATATTTGCAAAAAGCGAAATAATAAACCTGCAAATCACAAATCTTCGGGTTTTTAATTATTTGTGTTATTAATTATCCCTAACCGGTGTCAAACAATCTTGACGCTCATTCATTAGATGTGGCACTTGATTGACGACCCTTTGACGTGTATTAATAATCTTGGATTGGTATTTGGTGTGTAGTTGACGAATACAAACACATAGTTCAAACATAATTTATCAACACAACGCAAAAGTAAGATATAGTCACATAGAGCTGGCAGCTACCTCGGACAAAGAATTAGTCTAGCCATTCAAAGTTTTAGGTTAGTTATTGTTTTTCTGTTATTTTTTAATTTATTTTATCTTATTCACATTACATATCATTATTATTATAGAAAGCATACTTTTCAAATTATTATTTTTTATTATTGATTCTCACTAACGCAATAGTTCTTTAATCAAGAAACATGTGCTATATGTGTTTGTCAAAACCACATTTGATATTAGTTAACTGTTAGACGTTTTGCTCTCTTTATTTGCACATGTTTCTTCCATCTCATCACGATGTTATTTAAAAATTCTAGTCACATATCTCTTATGTTACTTACATTTTTTTTACGTTAACATTAATTCCGGTAAAGTTACCAGAGTGGTTAAATATGACAAGATATCTTCGAGTATTTTATCATCTTCAAAAGTTATAGACTATAGAGAACGTTTAGAGAGCTGTACCCACACAAGTATGGCTAAACATCTACCCTAAGATGTCTGCTAGCCAAAATTCACACAGAAACCCAGAAAATCGAGTTTATTTTATCAAGAGAACAATCCGAGGGCATCCCAGTATAGTCAAGTAGCTACCCTAAAGTGTCTGTTTGCCAATACCTAAACCATACCAGAGAAAGAAACTTTAAAAAACATTACTAACTCTGAGACATTGTTAACGTATTGACAATTACAACCAGATGTCACCTCGTTATAAAGATATTATCGCTGACGGCTGACATTTATTGCAAACAATGGAAAAATATGTTTTTCCGACAATAACAACCTCATTACGAATTGTTGAGATGAATACGTAATGTAAAAAGCGAAAAGTTACGACGAAAAACAAATTCGACTTAAGGTCATTCAAGAAAAGAGCGTACCAATTCTTGAAAGGCCGACAACGCGCTTGCGTGCCTTCTGGTAATGTGAGTGTCCATGGGCGGCAGTATCACTTAAAATCAGGTGAGCCTCCTGCCATGTTCTATTTACATTTTCGTCATAAAATGGAATCAAAGTGTCAAAAATTGGCTGTTTGGATTTTCATTTCTATGGAGCGAAGTTATTTAAATCGTGTATCGATCTTCTAAAATGGATACATAAACTACTCAACTCCACCATATATTGTACTTTAAACAATGTACTTTTTTGGAGTTTGGCGTCCAGATCGGTCCTTAATACTGGTAGAAAGGTTTCATTTTTGAAGTTATACTTCTTTTGGCGCGTTAGGGAAAATTATGAGAATATTTGTGTACTTTAGCTATCATAAGTCTCTTGTAACTCACATGTCTACTGAACTTCAAACAATGCACGCGAATTAAATAGTAAATATGTATATTTAATTGTATAAGTTGCATGCTAAAATAAAAAATGTCAATTTCTTTAATTGTAGAAATAATATTTTTGTGATATTTGAATAAACTTTATTTAACTAGATATTGCGTTATAATAAAACTTTTAATGTATAAATACATTTTTTCTTACTATACCTATAGATTATAGTGAATTCATTATATTCATTAATGTAAGATGTTTGAATCATTATATGTAAGAGCATTGTTGGCCTAGTGGCTTCAGCGTACGACTCTCTTACCTGAGGTCGTAGGTTCGATCCCCGGTTGTGCACCAATGGAATTTCTTTCTATGTGCGCATTTAACATTTGCTCGAACGGCGAAGGAAAACATCGTGAGGAAACCGACATGCCTTAGACTCAAAAAGTCGACGGCGTGTGTCAGGCACTGGAGGCTGATCACCTTCTTGCCTATTAGATTTAATGAACATGAAACAGATTCAGAAATCTGAGGCCAAGACCTAAAGAGGTTGTAGCGCCGCTTATCTTTCATATATTATACTTGTTATTAATTACTTAACTAAAAATGTTAGCGGAACTATACCGCTATATGTTAGTTGTCAATTATTTCAAAGCATTGACAATCCTAAGCCGAAATTAATGGAATACAAAAACACGTGTTTGCAACGACTCCACGTTCACGGAATTTTACGGCTAAATCGATATTCACGGGAATGGGAACCGCTTAAAATGAAAATGGACTTTTAAAAGTTTCCAACTTCGGAACGTATTTCGGTTAAATTAAGAGTTTTTGATAGTTTTGATACCGTCGATACATTTTGGGATTAAAAAAAACTGCTCTATTTGATTTATTCGGAGATATTTTACGAGCACAATTCCTCCAAAAAATCCAAAGATTCCCTTATAACTTGATATTTTTTTAATCTAAAGCGTATACACAGAAGAAAAATTATCAATAAAACGGGCGTAAAAATGGTCAGCGGAATACAGCAAAGCAATGTATAGCATAGCTATTTTAATTGTTTAGTTTTGTTGAAGTTAAATCTGCTGTGTATTCAGAGTATTGACCTACTGGTCCTATAGCTCCAAGTGGGAGAGGGGAGCGGTCCTGGGCAGCTCTCTTAATTTCACTCATTAGCTTTCTTCCCCTCTGCACTGATGCTTCGTTGCCAGGTCCGGGTCCAGGTCACGTTTCCTTTTCCTTTAATTCTAATCGTATGGTCTTGGGCATCAATTGGTGCCCCATTTTTTAATTACCTTTTATTTTAGTAATAATAAATGCATAACGACGCCTGCTGTAGGCCTTTATTCACTAGATAATTTTTTTTGAAGTGCAACTTCTTTAGGCGCATGAGGGTTTTACGGTTGAAACGCGACAATAATAATATTAGCGTCACGAAGATGTGCAGCGTTTTTGTCAAAAAAAAGATTGAGAGAGAGTGAGAAAGGCGAACGTATGCTACGTTCGCCGAAGCAAATAGCCAAGGAGCGACAGTAGGGAACAAGCAAGTGAGAAAGATCGAGAGAGACATGCGAGTGATATAGCTATCCAAATGTATCCGTCCTATTAAAAAATATGAAAGTATGAAATCCCCTTCGTGATTTGTGTACATTAAATTAAAAACGATGCAACGTTGCATGTTTACTTTTTTAATGGGTTCGCGTAAACACGATGATAGAGGGAAATATTTTATGTCCACTTTTAAAGTTAATATAATAAAATGTTTCTAGGGTAAGCAAATTCCTCAAATTCTGTTCTGTACGTCAGATTACAAATTTCCTTTTCATTACAGAACATCCAGCCGTTATACATTATGTGCGAAAGAATCATCTCGTAAGTTCTATTAGTTATTATTATAGCTAAATTTCTATATATACAGTATTTACAATATTATTACCCTACATAGTAATAAAAAATATATTGATAAATAGAAAACTAAAACAATTCTAAAAAGTTTGGTTTTGAGCGCTGGCAGAATTTCCTCGCTAAATTTCTAATTTAGTACTGTATATTATACCTATAGTACACGCACAAATGTACCCTTCAAAAATAAACGTTTTAAACAACGAATATCTAAAATAAAGCGAGAAATGTTTTTTTTTTTATAGATTGAAAAGTTTATAAGCCAATTTGTTTTACAGAATCTATAAGGAATTCACAAAGCGTCTTAATATCAATAAATAATTCACGCTAAGTTATGAAACTTCGCTTTACGCTAACTCAATAAAAATTCGTTCAGCGAAGAAAATATCGAAAACTCTGACACAAGACCAGTGGTACGGTGACTATGAGTTATGCATAACTGGGTTTTCTTGAAACCGTATTAAGAAAAAACTGTGGTGTTTTTTTATACTTTAAAATACTGTTATGGTTCTACAATCAATTATCCTTTTAAAGATTTTTTAATTGAACTACATGATAGCCACTAACTTATTTGATTTTATTTATGTACAAAAAAACACATGAAACAAAAACCAAACAATAGAAATCAAACTAAAGAATTACATAATTAAAAAAAATAACTAACTACTATATGTACTAACAGAAGAACTTATGTCAGATCACTCATCGGACAATAAAAACGTTACTATTTATCAATTGCTCAAACTACCATTTCTACTTTTTAAAAAAGACTTGAGTCTTTCTCATTTTTTTTAACAGATATTCAAATGTTTCCCTCAATTCTATGGAATGCTGTATAATAATAAAAATTCTTATCATCCTTAGGATATCTTCTTTCCAACAACAAAATAATCATCAAAATCGGTTTACAATTGACATTATTTAAAATGATCCGCAAACACAGATTAAAAAAAATATACGGTCGAATTGAAAACCCTTTTTTGAAGTCATCATTCTATCTCTCGACTTCAATAGCGACTAACTTTGAACTTATTCAAGACAAAAAAAATCCCCCAAAACCCCACCTCATGGCCACTCGACCCTATTAAGAAAACGGTGAAATATGAAAAAAATGGAGTTAAGCATGTCGTCGACAGGTAACATGCTGATTGTGCTGTCGTCAGCATCCTGTCAACACCGTTAACTGTTGCCCTACATTTGTGATTTTTCTTTAAGATAATTTTCATATCACATGCCACAAGCAGTTGTTTATTTTTATCTGTACGTGTTTGGTCTATATATGTTATGAAAAAACACAAAACCTACTTTATCTTTTTTTAACTATTATTAATTATATTACAATTAAATTTAACTATTTTTACTATTAGTTACTAAATTTTAGGGTTGCCTGGAAGAGATCGCTTATCAGCGATAAGGCCGCCCGTTGCATCTCTTATAATTTTTATGTATTGTGTTATTTGTGTTTCTATTATTTTTTTGCAACAAAGTGTAAATAAATAAATAAATCGGAATCACGGGACTTGTACTAATTGCCTTCTCTGAAATTACGTTTTTAGGTTCATTATAAAAAAATCTACTTTAAAACACATTTAACTACAATTTTGAAATATAAGGGCTTAAAATATCATTACGTCAAACACACATCTTCCGCCTATAATTTTGTAGAGTTATCTGCGTTAACTAGAATAGATAAAAGATTTACTGTTAAAATAGCCGCGAATTATCCTCTGCCAAATAACCGGCTATTATTGACAGGTAGGTGTCATTCACGTCACGATCGCTAACTAGCGGAAAGTCCATGACACGAATCCGAATCTAAATTGACCACAATTATGGAAATTTCTTACACACTTTCAGGTCCCAATTGACGTTCAACTTCGCAAGTACAGTATTTATGTACCACATATTGATTATGACGGACTTTAAATTAATTTACATGCTAATATTGCTTTAGGCGCATGAGGGTAATTTTTTTAGAAAACGTCACGAAATTGTGCAGCGTTTTTGTCGGGTAAAGGGAGTGAGCGATTGAGACCGACTGAAAGAGAGCGAGAAGGGCGAATTAATTACCATATAGAAATTCTATTTTTAAAATTAAAGTTTCGTAAAGAGAAATTATGAAATATTTGTATTTTATATTTATGCAAAATAATTTATTGAAATCTCAAAGGACGAATTGTAAATTTTGCCACGTGTTTTTTATTATCGAAGAAATAAATTAAAAGAATTAAATTCATTAAATTCCTAACATAATATCTTCCTTTTTCCCTCCCTCTAAGCCTTGGAAATCTAAAGTTTTAGATTTGCTTAAATATGAACAAGAGTTAAAAATTAGTTTGCCAAAGAAGTTTCACTTCTGACATGTGTACCTACTTTGTACGCACGCACTTTTTTTAAAATTGTTTTAAATTTCTATCAATTAATTGTTATTACTTACATAGTAATTGGTTAAGAATTTTGTAAATACCGCACATTTGTGTGTTGGAATAAATATTTCTCCATCAGTTATTATAGACATACTGGCGGCGCGGGTTGTTAATATGTAAAACTTTATACCTATAAGCTAAATAATTTTGAAGTGATGTAGTGGACTGTATTTTTTTATTATTGTTACCTAATATGATTGCTCAATAATGGACAATGGGAAAAAGAAAGAAAGGATGACGGCACAGTACCTTCAACCTCGTGGCTTCTTCTAGTGGCTTCTTTCCTTTGTTGTACACCAATGAACAATCACTTTTCACAAATTATACTTAATGAAGTTAAAGTTAATTGAATTTAAGTATAGTTAAATTTTATAATAAACAATTAAATGTTTAAAAGAAAAAAAAGGAAGCGTTGCGAGCGTGCGGCGAATAATCAACCATAACGCGGGTCATCAAAATTGTCACTAATTAATTCTTATTAGAGACTCATCGTCGTGCGCGCCACCTATAGCCCGTTCCGGAACTAGTACCGTCATAGGATTGGGACATAAAATAGGTGGGTGATGAGACATGCGTCTAGGAACTAGGATGGGTATATGTATTGAGCAACCATTATTTAAAATCAAAAATTATTATAAAAATAACAATCCGGCGCAACCATTCCCCCGGGTTTGAAGGGTTGCCTTCAAGAAAAACTAGAAAGTAAATGAATAGCGATATGAAAAGCGATCTAAAGAAAAGTTTATTAAAGTAACTAACTTAACTAACGACTTATACAAATGTAAACTAACTAACCTAACCAATGACCTATACAAATGTAACTATTCGCTAGGTAGGGGACAGAGACGTACTACAGGACGTAGATAGGTACCTGACGCCGTGCGAACGCGGACCACACGTATAACACCGTTTGAACCAGGGAAAACTTCCTCCACTATTCCTAACGGCCAGTGGAGCGGCGGTGCATTGTCAACAATAACTATTACAACATCGCCGTTAGAAATTGGCTTAGCTGGCGTGTTCCACTTGTTCCGCATTTGCAATGTATGAAGGTAATCAGACTTCCAGCGCTTCCAGAAGGACTGCACTAGCTTGTCAACTAACTCATGACGCGAAAGCAAATGTAATCTATCTTCTTCGATTTCTCTAGCTGGTAGATACTTTAGCGGTGTTAAGTTTAAAAAGTGTGCGGGTGTTAACGCGAGAGGTTCCGATGGATCATTGGATAGCGTGCGACACAGTGGCCGCGAGTTCATCACTGCCTCGATCTGTGCAAGTACAGTGCTGAACTCTTCGAAAGTTAGAATTTGATCACCTATCACCCGGTATAAATGAGCTTTAAGGCTTTTAATATTGGTCTCCCAATTGCCACCAAAATGACTAGCAGCAGGAGTATTTAATGACCAATCAATGCGAGTTTCAGCTAATACGTGACCAAACCCAGAGTTAAAGTGTTTTGAAACTAAGAAGTCGTGTAACTCCGAAAGCGTGCGCTTTGCGCCTACGTAATTAGTGCCGTTATCTGAGTACACGCGAGCCACGGGACCACGGCGTGATAGAAAACGCTTAAAAGCTCCAAGGAAGCTAGCTGTGCTCAAATCACCTGCAACTTCTATGTGAACAGCGCGGGTGGTTAAGCACACAAAAAGACATACGTATGCCTTGAACGATCGAATTCCGCGTCCACGCGAACTACTCACTTTAAAGGGACCCGCGTAATCAGTGCCAGTATGTACGAAGGGTTTAGCGACTGGTGTAACTCGGCAGGAGCGATGATCGGCCATTTCAGGAAAATTTGGTTTAGCGCGGAGTCGAAAACAGGGTAAACATTTGTGAACCCGGCTTCGAATTAAATTTCGAGCGGACAAAATCCAATATTTTTGACGCAGTATGGACATCAATAGCTCCGGACCTGCATGGCAATTCAATTTGTGATAGTAATCCACTATAAGATTCAAAATATGACCTTTCCGAGGAAGTATGAGTGGATGCTTACTATCAAATTTTATATCAGCGTTACTCAACCGTCCTCCGACTCTAAGAAGTTTGTTCTGAAGGAATGGCTTGAGGCGCTGAAAAGCAGGGGTACATCGCTTGCCTGTACGTAAGCTAGCGATTTCGTTGAAGAAGTGGGACCGTTGAAGGTCACTCAGTATTAAATTCTCAGCGTAATCTAAATCCGCTGCGATTATAGTACTACGCCGAGGCAATAATTTAACAAAACGACAGATATAAACAACAATGCGTAAAAGCTTTGACCAAGATGAAAAACGATTGGCAAGCGTAATTAAAAAACTTTTCTCAACCTTTTCACAGTCTTCAGCAGTGAAAAGAGTTACATGCTTCTTTACTTCTGGAGGCTGAGACACAGTAGATGGATTAAAATCCGTAACAGGCCAAAAACTTGGATCTGATAGAATCCATTGAGGACCGCAGAACCAAAGCGGATGATCAATGATTTGTGCGGGACTAAGGCCACGAGATAAACAATCAGCGGGGTTTTCATGGCCAGCGATGTGATAAAATGTTCGCGGTGGAAATTCATTCTGAATCTTAGAGACTCTATTAGCAACGAAAGTATCCCAACGATGGGGCGAAGAATGCACCCAACAAAGAGCTACAGTCGAGTCTGAGAATGCGAAAACACGATCTATATTAATGCGATTGTTACAAGTATTAATTACATTAGCAATTAAGTTGCTTAGGACTAATATTGCACAAAGCTCGAGACGTGCTAGCGAAACCACCTTACGAGGTGACACTTTAGATTTAGCGCTTATCAGACTAAATGAGTTTTTGCGAAGACCTTGACTGTCTCTTACATGAAAGTACACAACTCCTCCGTAGGCCCTTTCACTTGCGTCCGCGAAGCCCACGACGGTTACAACATCACCGGACGCGATGCCAACATGTCGTGGAATTTTAATTTTTCCAAGAAGAGGAAGTTCCTCCTTAAAACGGGACCACTGTTGAATGATGTGGTCGGGTGGTATATCATCCCAATCACATTCACACAACCAAAGTTGTTTTATGAGAAGTTTTGCGTATAAGACCACGGGTGCAACAAATCCCATGACGTCCCATATCCTAGCGACACACGACAGAATAGTACGCTTTGTACATGATTCAGCGGTTGTACAGATTTTAAGACTAAAATTATCTGTTGCGGGTGACCAGCATAGTCCTAGTACCTTATGCGAATCAGAGTCATCAAACTCCTTTACAGCAGAGAGACGATGCGACGGCGTAATAGAATCCAAGACTCTTTGTGAATTGCTTGTCCATTTAACAAGATCAAATTGTCCGGCTTTCATCAAAGCGATTACTTCCGCAGCGGTGGAAATAGCCTCATCTTCGTTGTCAATGCTGTAGACAAAATCGTCCATATACAAACCAGTCTTGACTGTTTGCTGTGCTCGCGGATAAGAAGCACCTTCATCCAAAACTAGTTGCTTTATGGTACGAAGAGCGTGAAACGGGCTAGACTTCAGTCCGAAACAAACGCGGTTAAATTCATAAACCTTCAAGGGTTCTTGCGGCGAAAAGCGATACAGAATGCGTTGGAACCTTCGGTCACATGGCCGAACTCCAATGCAAAGAAACATTTGACGAATGTCAGCGGAGAGAGCGATACGAAATAAGCGAAAATTAACAATAATATGAAATAAGTTTCCTTGCAGATTTTGCCCATTATATAAAATGTCATTAAGCGAGATTTGGGAACTGGACTTTGAACTACCGTCCAGGACGATGCGTAATTTAGAAGTAAGTTTATCTTCTCTTATTATACCATGGTGAGGTATTGTATATGAGGGTAAATTCCGAGTTTCTTCAGTGTCTAGAGGAGCGGGAGAAATATAACCCTTATTTAAATATTCACTAATCACGTTATCATACGCCTCCTTTAATTTAGGTGATGCCTGCATTTTACGTTCTAAACAAAGAAAGCGATTTTTAGATTTCTTAAACGAATCACCTAATGAAAATACATCCCCTTTAAATGGAAGCGCGACCATGTATCGACCATCCGTATCACGGGTAGTCGTGCTGCTATAGATATCTTCACACGCCTTATCATCTGGACTCAATAGTTGCGGGGCGCTTACTTCTTCTATCTGCCAGAATTTACGTACAGCAGCGTCAAGCGGGTCTGTAGCACAACAATATGAGACAGACGCGTGATTATCAACTAGAGCAGGAGCAGAGCCGACAATAACATAACCTAACACGGTCTCTAAAGCGAGCGGTGAGAGACAATCAGACTGACCTTGAACTTTACGAGATAAGAGAAGGTGAGGAAAGATTGATGCTCCAATCAACAAATCAATATCTCCAGGGGCAGCGTAGGTATCGTCAGCTAAAGGTAAATTATTAAAATTGATCAACGACGAAATATCCACAGACACAGTGGGCAAGCGCTCCGTGACCTTGTCGACTACGAGCGAGTCCATGCTAAAACACACACTGAGATCAAAGCGGGAAAAGAATTTCACCGAAACCGAACTTAGAATTGGCTTAGTAGTACCTCCAATCCCTTTAACCACTGAACATGAGGGTTTCTGGTTTGTCTCTAAACCCAACCGCTGGCATAAGCTGCGACTGGCGAAATTACTTTGCGAGGCACTGTCCAATAAAGCGCGCACATTATGTTCCCTACCTTGCGTATCGAAAACAACAACGCGTGCGGTAGCGAGTAACACCGTAGTAGGTGTGCGGGAAGCATTACAATTAGATAAGGAACACAATGTGACGTCATGGGGTTGCGTGGGTATCACCGAAGTTCGCCCTTTATTAGCGGTACTACTGTCAACCGAAGTGCTGGCAGTGGCAAGGCGCACAGTGGAAGCGGCATTGCGCAGCGTGGCAGCAGGTAAAGTGCGTGAAGTACTGTCACCAGACGTGGTGCCCGTGGCTGCGGCGCTGTTATTGTTATCAAAGTGTAGCATGGTGTGATGTAAATTATTACACCGGCGGCAGCGTGAAGAAGAGTTACAGGCAGTTAATCGGTGCTTCCCTAAGCAGTTCACGCACAGATTATTCGCCTTAACAAATTTAAAACGATCGTTAGCGGTCATGTTATGAAAAGTTGAGCATGTATACAAATGTTCGTGTCGCGTATTACATAGGG
The DNA here is from genome assembly GCF_905475465.1 of Pieris napi. NCBI lineage: Eukaryota > Metazoa > Arthropoda > Insecta > Lepidoptera > Pieridae > Pieris > Pieris napi. The sequence goes on from NC_062255.1 coordinate 1,161,377, forward strand.
AACACACCGGCTGCGTAGGTGCAGTCGCCGTATTTAGGTATGTATGCGTTGGTTTTGAAATTTTGCTTGTCGTATCATATTTACGTTCCAAAGTTTTCTTAGCATCATATTTACCTGAAGTGCGTTGTAATATTTTTAGGTGTTCGCGAATAAAACTTATAAACTCGCTACATGTTGGTATATCCGAACTGCGTTTATACAGTTCGAATAAACGAACTGTTTCAATATCTATTTTTTTTAAAGCCATATACATAAATATGAAATCGGCTAGGTTATCTAGCTTTAAATGCTCAAGAGCGGCAACTGAAGAAGAAAATGTTTCTAAAAATTGCTCAAGGTTATTTGCGTTTGCGATAGACATCGCCTTAATATCGTAAATTTGATCTAAATACGAGGTTGCGAGATAACGCTTGTCTTCAAATTTATCAATAAGTGTTTTATAAATTATTTGATAATTTTCGGCGCAAGGTGTAAACCCGGCGCAAGCCGATTTTGCTTTGCCTGTTAGTTTTCCTAATAGGTAATATATCTTTTCACCGTCCGTAAGTGATTCATTTTCATGTATGGTAGTCTTAAAGTTATTATAGAATAAAGGCCAAGACCTAATATCCCCGTCAAAAGATACCAACTCGATAGGAGGCAAATAGGGCTTAAGTCTCCGCGGCGTATCCTTATCAGTTTTATTAGCACTACAGCTGTACAGTGAAACTAAGCGCTTGACGCGGCTGTAAAGCCGCTCGAATGCAATTAAACTTTTAAATTCCGAAGTCGCCTTAGGATTTAAAGATAACAAGCGATTATTATAATCATCTAAGATTTTAATAAAGTCTGAGCGTAACGTTTCAATATTACTACTCGCGTCGAGAAAGTTTTCCCTCATCAAAGGGTCACAATCCGCATCTTTAGATAGGTCAAATACCTCTTGTAAACAAATGAATATTGTATTTCGTTTTTGTTCTAATAATACGAGTTGTATATCTACAGCTAGATCTGTAGATTCCAAAAGCTTATCACTCTTCGGCATTTTTAATTTAAAAATAGCGGTAAAATTATAGTTATTCAATATAATAGAATAGAAAAGCAATTAAGAATAATTAGGTATAAAGTTTACTGAAGTGCAAATATGTTGCAGTGACCGACAAACTATGCCAAGGTCACGCGTACGTTTAACAAAGCGATGCAAGTAATGATCGAAATGTTATAAGCATAACATTACAATTGCTTAGCTAAATTATTATACTAAGCGAAAATAAGCGGAGCGTAGGTAAAAACTATAAGCTAAGAAATATATCTCGGCTCGTTTGGACCAACTTTTAATGGCGGCGCGGGTTGTTAATATGTAAAACTTTATACCTATAAGCTAAATAATTTTGAAGTGATGTAGTGGACTGTATTTTTTTATTATTGTTACCTAATATGATTGCTCAATAATGGACAATGGGAAAAAGAAAGAAAGGATGACGGCACAGTACCTTCAACCTCGTGGCTTCTTCTAGTGGCTTCTTTCCTTTGTTGTACACCAATGAACAATCACTTTTCACAAATTATACTTAATGAAGTTAAAGTTAATTGAATTTAAGTATAGTTAAATTTTATAATAAACAATTAAATGTTTAAAAGAAAAAAAAGGAAGCGTTGCGAGCGTGCGGCGAATAATCAACCATAACGCGGGTCATCAAAATTGTCACTAATTAATTCTTATTAGAGACTCATCGTCGTGCGCGCCACCTATAGCCCGTTCCGGAACTAGTACCGTCATAGGATTGGGACATAAAATAGGTGGGTGATGAGACATGCGTCTAGGAACTAGGATGGGTATATGTATTGAGCAACCATTATTTAAAATCAAAAATTATTATAAAAATAACAATCCGGCGCAACCACATACACTGGTCCAAATCTTCATTATTTGAAATTACTTAATAATTGTACAATTGTACAGTGCAGCGTATTTTGTAGCAAGTCCTAGGTACAAATTTAAATCATTGTTTTCATTACCCTTGTTTTTACTTTGCTCTTTTGTTAGCTGTGTATGTCAGCCTTAATTAAAAGCGTTGAAGCTAGTTGAAGGTTTTATTGGCTATTTTTTTTTAAGTAAGAAATATTTGCGCTAACGTCCCAGAGTTTAGACTACCAACTCGTACAATTTCTTAAATACTTCGAATGTATTATATTATTTACTATACATATAAAAAATAGTTTTTTTTATAGATCTTGTATATTTCAAGAACATGAAGGTCCACATATATATTTTTTCTCTAATACTATAATAATTTATACAATAAACATACTGTGTGTGAGTTATTTACTATTACCTAACCAGTACATCATTGTGTATTCCGTCTTTAGCTATAGGTTTAGTGTAATTGTTTTTTGTTGTATATAATTTATGTTAGCTGTAGGAATATGTAAATAAATAAAACTTAAAAAAAAACTATATAAACATATATGCAGACAAACTTGGGGACAATTTGCTAGTTTTGCCTTTAAATTAGGTCCTAAAACAGTCTAGGCGCCCTCGTAATTTTCACGCTAGTCTTAATATAAGTTTGGCAGCCGGCTTGGCGAAAATTTACGAGGAAAACTCAGGTTGGACCGCAGACGGCGACTAATTTAACACTATCGACCCATGGGTTAACTGTCATTAAGATAAAGGTGATCTTGGGTAGGTACATTGTTTTCGCTTTAGGAAACTAAAGTACCTACTAATTCAATTTCAAAAATTCTTTATTATGTTTCACAAAAATGTATAGTGCTACGTATGTAGCAATTGAATTGATTGTACTTAATTGACTTATGTTTCATAAATTTTGTCTAACAATGTAATCTGTTTTAGCTTTGTACATTGCCTAAGCGTTTTGTTGTATAATATGTATACGTTTAGCTAATATTACTTATAAATAACTGCATAAAATAGTAATTAAAATAGTTTACCGTTGGGTGAAAATAAGTTCCCCTTAAGACTATAAGAGGTCATTTACTGCCCTATATACATATAATATGCCCTAATATATCATTCCATATTCACATATAAGATATACACTAATAATTCTACCGTTACAAACTTTTTCTCAAAATTTAAAACATGATTGATGGACTCTGAACGCCGTCTTTTATGGCTTCAAGTTAAAAGACCTGTCACTTGACAGCGTCTCACATAAAGAGTACTTTGCGTAACAAACCCGTACGATGTCTTTAGAAGAATAAACGTTACTTTTTAAGACCCTTTTAAAACGTATTAAATTATGAACAAGAATACATTTACGCATTGTAAATATTTGTGTAGCTTTTGAACTACAGTAGTGCAGTGTTGGCCTAGTGGCTTCAGCGTTCGACTCCCTGGGGTCGTAGGTTCGATCCCCAGCTTTGCACCAATGGAGTCTCTTTTAATCAGCGTAAATGCACTCGAACGGAGAAGGAAAACATCGTGAGGAAACCGGCTTGCCTTAGACCCAAAAAGCCGTCACGCGGTCGACGTGTGTCAGGCACAGGAGGCTGATCACCGACTTGCCTATTCGATTTACAAATGATCATGAAACAAATACAGAAATCTGAATACAGAGATCCCAGGCCTAAAAAACGTCGTAGCGCCACTGATTTATTTATCTTTATTTTATATTAACTACGTTTCTATCTTATTAGGAGAGTCACCTGATTTAAAATACTATATCAAATGATTTTCCCCAAAAATGTCGTTATTGAGAGGTTGCGAATCACGTTCGGGTGCTACGTGACTGCGACGGGCGGTTTTTCTTCATTTTACAACCATTTTCCGCTCTTTACCGAGACATTTTCTGCTTTTACAACTCAACTGAATTTCCTTTAGTAAATAAACCTGGTCTCTTTAACTGCTATTCCATGTATTGGCTATATTCAATTGTTAATTTGTTATCTTTTTGACGTTCATCGTGGCAGAATACAAAATACCATCCGTATCACCTTGACGTCCGTCGTTCCACAACTGAGCGTTTTCTAAGGCAGTTTATGCGCACCACCACTATGTGGACCCAGCTGCCCACTGAAGTATTTCCGAACCAATTCGACTTCGGGTTCTTCAAGAAAAGAGCGTATCAATTCTTAAAACACCGGCAGCGCGCTTACATTTAAAAAAACTTATATTATAGTCGCGTTTCGGACGTCCCTCCGATTAAGATGGTGTGAGATAAATAATTCTAAAATCTTTATTGGTCCTCTCACAGCGCCAACACTAGTACGTTATATTACTCGCGTAAATAGCCAGTGGATGAATGGCTAATTATAAACGGCATTAGCTCCAGTATACCCTATACTTGCTTCACGAATATTGACCTGAAATCAGGCACTGCCACGTGAACATCTATTCAACAAGTCTGTCCGAGCTGAAGGAGTTCTTTTTATTAATCAGCACAATCCTTACAAAATGGACAATTGTCGAGTCCCAGTAGAATGTATCTTCTGTCTCTTTCGGGCGGGATGCACCCGAGGAATGCGTTAGTGGGTATGGCTCACCCGTTCTCTGACCAGCAAACTGTATGTATAGCGTCAGTCATATCCCCTTTGGGTACAGGAAATGAAGCAATATGAACGCAGGTAAACATATTCTTCTGCGATATAAAAAAAAGTGCGTGCGTACAAAGTAGGTACACATGTTAGAAGTAAAATTTCTTTGGCAAAGACTTAGAGGGAGGGAAAAAGGAACATATGTTAGGAATTTAATGAATTCAATTTTCATCAAAATATTAAGTGTCGAAAATCAATACAAATAATAAATTTAATTTTTGAATTTATTTCTTCGTCATTTGAGATTTCAATAAATTACTTTGCATAAAATATAAAATACTAATATTTTATAAATTCTCTTTACGAAATTTTAATTTTAAAAATAGAATTTCTAAAACGTGATTAGCCCTTCTCACTCTCTCTTAATCGTTTCAATCACTCTCTCCCTTTTATTCGACAAAAACGCTGCACATCTTCGTGACGCTAATATTATTATAGCGTTTCATCCGTTACCCTCATGCGCCTAAAGAAGTTTCACTTCAAACATACTATTTGTAGTATAGTACTATTTGCGGTAAAAGGTCACATCTAATACCGGCAGAAGGACTTCAGAGAGAAACTTATATGTAAACCATACATATTCAGCGATGTTCATACAAAATTCACTGTATTATACATGTAGGCTGGCCATTACTTATTCACATGCTTAACGATCCCTGAGAAATCGTAAATTCGCCTACAAATGATTTTCCTTGTACATTTGTATAGGTTTTACCTATTCTTGACTCGGAATAATCTTAAAAGGAGTATTAAGAATATACATAGCGCATAACCTTCATCATGAGCACACCTACATGCCCTCACGAACATACCCACACACACAACACACAGAAATTTGGTATAACTCAGCTAAATGTATTTGACATTTTTTATTGTTTTTCTTTCGTAAATGAACCTATTTGTTATATTATGTATTCCATCTTTGGCTATCTTATATCTTTCGTATAATATTTTCTGTTGTTGACATAGTCGCTTAGACAAAACTAATCGGACAAAGCAAAGCAATTTAAACATATGTAAACAGTGAAATAATAAAAAAGGACACATGAAAAATAAAAAGTTAAAAAGTTATTGACAGCGAAAGTATTGACTATCAATTTTTTATACTTATTATATTATCTACTGTACTTCTTAAGCTTTCCATTTACGGATTTGTTACTCTTCTAAGACCATAGATTACAATTAAATATTGTCTATGCCTTTTCTCTGTGCGATATGATTCTGTCTTCTGTTGTAAAGCTATATTTAATATCTAAAAACGTATTTATTATGTGAAAAAACAAGTGGCGCTACATTTTAGGTCTAGACCTCAGATATCTGTATCTTTTTCATGGTCATTAGTCAATCTCATAGGCAGGTACGTGATCAACCTCCTCTACCTGACACACGCCGTCGACTTTTTGGGTTTAAGGCAAGCCGGTTTCCTCACGATGATTTGAACCTTTCAAATAAGGGCGCATAGTAAGAAAGTCCATTGGTGAACAGCCGGGGATCGAACCTACGAGCTCGCGAGAGTCGCACGCTGAGGCTAACTGCTCAGTTATTATGTGAAAACAATACAACACTATAAGAGTGAAAATTAAATTAATATCATCTGTCCCTTCTAATCACAGCGTACCAGAATTTGAGAGAAAGATACAAAAGAGTATTTAGGTGAAAGAGTTTAAATTTAGTGTTTATGAAAAAAGAGGTTAGCACTAACTTGACACAGATTACAGCCCTGCGATTCTGTAACTCACTTTTCGAACTCACACAGCGGTTTTCGGATCGCCGGTCGCTCTCAAATCAGTCGTGAAGCAGTCATTTTATGATTTGGCATTCTGAAAAGGTGGAAGCTTGTAGTTTATTGTTTATTAGAATGCCAAATCATAAAATGACTGCTTCACGACTGATTTCAGAGCGACCGCCGATGCGAAAACCGCTGAGTGAGTTCGAAAAGTGAGTTACAGAATCGCAGGGCAGTACAATAAAATCCTGTACAATAATTGTAGTACATTTAAAAGTTTCTACACTGCGTAGCCATTACGTGTAATGATTTTATCTCAAGACATTATATAATTTGTCAAAGAGTCGTGAGTCTATGTAGGTCAGTACGAGATGCGAATTGAAATGAACACTGTTAATAAAACCGCCATTATTGCACAGGCTATGGCATGATAAGGTTTGACATATTTAGAGATGATCTAAGATAACAAAGCACAACTAATTCTTTGATTACATATACGACAATTGACATATACTTGACAATTGACTATTAAGTTACATCATTATGTTTATAAGACATTTTGTCATAAATGGGTATTAATTCTTTTTTTAAGCATACTTATTACTCAAAAATTATTGTAATTTTCGTAGGAAATGATGAATTCTTAAATAGTCACAAAAAAATAAAATTACTTCCTATTCAGATTTTTGTTCAAAGCTAATGTTTTATTGTTAATAGCGCTGTTATTAGAATAATCTAACAAGTTACCTCTGATATGGTTTAAATTGAGTTTGAACTTCCGTTAGAAAATTTTATCCCCACATATTATTTTGTGGCTATAAAACTAATTGAATACTTGGTTAAAAAGTAATAACCATAAAAATATACCTAAAAAGCTTTAAAACAGATGCTCTGAAGCCATGTTATCACATTAAATTATCATTTGCATAATTTATTATCTGTTTTCAAATTATGTTATTAAAAATGGTCTTCGTCGTAATTACATGTCAAATTACTCACACAAATTCTATCCATAGACTAAAAGCACAGAGTCAATTTTCCCTTACACTAGCATAAATGACATCAAGATGTATTATCTATGACGCCACTAGCAATAGAGCAATTTAAACCGTAATTTAAGGTTATAAAGACCAGTATTGCATGTTAATAACTCCCGTATGACATCCACTACGTCAAAATCGAGTGTTCCATTTTCAAATTAATTTGGGAGCGTTTTCTAATTGGCGCGACGTGACTCGGCTGTTCTAATCAGCGAATTTCAAATGTTTAAGCTTTGATTGTTTTTCTTTAATCTGTGCTCTGTAGTTTCTGGTCTCCTTTTGTTGTTTAAGCCTTTGTTCGGTAATAGCATTTCAATCATTTGTACCTAAGTATTGTTCTTGTATGAACGTGGCGTCAATTCTGACACAAATTGTGAAATAACTTTCAGAACTTCTAAACTGTACATTAAAGAATTTTTCGCTATATAATACCTTTTCGCTTTTGTTTTCATCATAAAAATTCTAACTTTTAGCAATTTATAAGTCTAGACATTCCTGGAAAAATCAGTAGACAATAAGGAAATACCGTAGACAAAGGAAGTCTATTCATTATTCATTTTGATCTTTGAGAAATTATACAATTCACGACCTAAACAACGCTTTCATGTGGACTGTTTTGATTTTAGGAATATTTTGAAACTGTATATATGAGATATAAATATGTACTTTATATAAAAAACAAATTTTTGGTTTAGCAACATCCGCACGCCACCGCCACAGATTATAAAAGTGACGAATGATATAATTAAACTCTTCTTACCTAACCTATTTATAGTTGTTATTAATACATATATTAACTATACCTGTATAATGTATATCCATCCCACCTTTAAACGTTAAACGTCATCTGTCAGTGACAGATGTCAATAATACCGCCATTTCTTCCTAATTAGCTAATCAACTGGCAAGGAAAGCGTAAAATATGTCTCAACCTGTAAAGAAAGTCCTTAGGTAAAGCAGTACAATTATACTTATATATTTTGTTATGTAAATGTGTGTGTATAAGAATATAGTGAATCGTCTTCTTTATGATGCTTTATGATTTAAGAAACATTAAATTTAATGTAAAAGTCATTAATAGAACGGTAAAAAACCTTAATTTACTTACATAAATATTTAAAATATTGAACAACATACTTTGGAAAGTCCTGGCTATGACCCAGAACAGATTATGTTTGGTTTTAAAATGGCTGCACTGCAAAGGCCAAATAGGGGATTACGTAAATACGCTAATTAAGAAGATAAATAATACAGTTAATTCACGTACTTACATATATTAATTCATAGTTATCTTCTTACACTGATAATCAAGAAAGCAAACTAAGAGTATAGTATCAAAAGGAGTGTTCTAGGTCTGAAATTGAACGATAGAGTAAAACTATAAGAAATAAAAGACTAGTAAATGATTTAAATGGAAATGGACAGGACACATTAAGAGAGAAGATAAAGTGACGGAATGGCTTCCTCGCTATGACAAAAGACAGCGAGGAAGACAAATAAAAAGATAGGAAGATGATGTGCGAAGAGTAGCTGGCCCCAAGGGGCTAACTAAAGCTAGAAACCGAGAGGAGTGGAAGCTCTTAGGGGCGTATGTCCAAGGACAAGCTGTATGACAGAAATCAACCGGCTTGCCGATCAATTATTAGTATTTCACATTTTTATGTACCTACTAGTATAAGTAATTACAAAAATAAAGTCTTTTATTAATATTATTATCTTTTTACAGATTGCGTTCATCTCCAACTCTACAAAGACCTAAAGGAGAGACAGAAGAACGGCCAGACGAAGGCGTCGTTATCGCTGCAGCAGTATCTGGGGTTCGAGTCGGGTTTCACACTTGACAAGGAGTCGAACACACTCGCCATACTTTGTGAGGATGTTGTTCCAGTACTGGCTTTTGATACCAGAGAGATTTTAATACAGTGGAGAGTTAAGGTATATAGTTTTAAAGATATATAAAGACAAATGGCAATTTAAACCACTCCTTATTTTTAATATAGTTTATGGGTAATATATTTAACGGTGCACAAAAACAGAAAATAATTAATAAAATATATTAATTCTAGTATATGAATACAGCAGTGTCTGCTTATGGCTTTTGCGTGCGACTCTTATCCCTGCGGTCGTAGGTTCGATCGCCGGCTGTGCACCAATGGACTTTCTATGTGCGCATTTAACATTCGCTCGAACGGTGAACGAAAACATCGTGAGGAAACCGGCTTTTAGTCCCAAAAAGTCGATGGCGAAGTCGCTGTTCATAGCTTGTTCTGTTTTAAGGGTTTTGGTACATAGTATCTTATATAGGGGTGCCATCAAAATATCTGTATTTGAAACCCGCCCCCATGACTCCTCCATGCTTGATATATAAAATAAAAGGGGATACTATTTTTTTCTTTATCTAATAGGAGGCAAACGGGCAGGAGAATCATCTGATATTAAGTGATACCACCGCCACTGGTCACATTGCCAGAAGGCTCGCAAGTGCGTTGCCGGCCTTAAAAGAGATGTGTTAGACAGTTAATTTACCGAGGGCTGCTTTATCAATTACTGCAGCTTTAAAAAAATTAAACAACACCTGAAAACACAAAAACAAATTAAAAATGGACACAAACCAGCTGCTGTTGACATAACATTGATACATGGCCAAAAGTTTCTTAAACTTGTTTCGGTCCCTATCTTAATCACATCGTTAAATCGTCTATATTTAAGTATGCAGATTTAAATCTTATTGTATTTCCAGGTGCAACATAACTTAGGAAGCAGCAAAGAATTTGCAGCAGTAATCATATCAGCACCGTCCTCTACGGGAATCAAAGCTGGTCCCGTACGGTTACACGCCTGTGGACCTCGGCTGGCCCTCTGCGCATCTCGACCTCCTGAAGTGCTGGCGCTTTGGGACGTCAAGTTGTTAAGGTAGGTGCAGTATGTATAGGACCATCAGTCTAAAGGCTTTTCATAATATGTCAAAAGTCTAAAGTCAAAATCATTTATATAGGTAACACAATATACTTTTATGAACGTCAAAAAAGAAATATACATTAAATGCTTCTAATTTACATTTACTGCCAGTTCTCAAATCAAGGGCGTAGAACGGAAGAGAAGAACTGGCAATAAACTCTCCGCCACTCTTATACATTTAATATGTATATATAGGTAAATATATAAGAACATATAATAGTCCCTACGATGGGAACTAATAGGATTATATTACCGTACAACCTTCACTATCTGCCTCAAAAGTTGGTCCGCCAATGTTGCTGGCCAAATTCTTTACCATAATAATAAAAACTCATACATTACTTTTTAAATTTCAGTGTAAAATCTTTATAACGAATTTCAAGGGACCGACCATTTTGTTTTCGTTATAGGGAGGGCGGACAAAAATAAATCAAATTTAACCAATTACAATAATTAACACATATAATATATAACGTTTTAACTGGCCATCTTGACAGTTTCAAAGTTTGTTTACGAATGATAATACACGTTAGGTGACGGTGGTGCGTTTAGTAACTGAGACCAAAATTTCCTACAGGCAATGTAATCTAACAATAATGGCACACGTGTTAATGCAATTAACAATAACAAAGGCGGTTATAAAAACAATTACATTTAAGTATTTTGTTAATGTCTAAATATGAAAATATTTCTTCGTTATAGAGAATGGCTGTTATGTTATAAATAGTGAATTAATTTATGGCTTTTGTAACCATTTTTTAAGTTATAGAGAGATTTCGTTATAACGAATGACGTTATAAAGATACATTGTAATTTCTTTAAAACTACTCTGAACGCAAGGGTCTATTTCTTAACATTTTGGAGATTTAAATAAAATAGACGCTGTCTAATGAGACCCTTAAAGTTGATAGGTGTAATAGCTATTAAAAGACCCAGTCTTCCAGTTAAGAAAAATCACATTTTCCAAAGACTAAACACGAACAATACACGACAAGTCGTCAAACTGGCGTCGCAACTAATCTTCTAAATCGACTTCCGGGACGAATTTTTCATTTCGCCACAATCATTTGTCCATCTGACCTACTTACGAATATTCAAATGGGAGTATCAGTTTTGTTTGTTTACGTTGAGTAATTTAAAAAATATCCTTAAGGTAGCTACATATAAGATTGCTTCCCACGGTCTTAACTATAAACGTCTAACGTGGATAAGTGAAAGCTCAAAGGACCGCGATTTCATTTTGTCTTATATAGGTTTCTTACTAACCCACGTTTCTAGTTCTGTCTCATATATAGAGGTCTTAAAACTGTAGAAAACAATAACTCACATTTGGTTTGGTTTGGTTTAAGAATGAGTCTGAAATAGCAGAAATTTAAGTGCGTTTAACTGTCGCTTATAGAGGTATAGGAAAGTAAGCGTTCAAGTATTACGTAACGAATTTTTTTCGTTTTGTAAAACGTTACGATGAGGGGCGGAGATGGAATTACGCGTTATTGTTAATATTATTTTCTACTTACACCACATAATAGTTAACTAAAGAGTCACTAGGTGGTCACGAAACGTTTTACTACTAAATACTATACTTGGGTACTGAAAAACGTTACGGCAAGTTACATGGGCCTCCCCATAATAATTAATATCGGTTAATAATCTTCAAAAATTGCGTTACGTAATACTTGAACGCTCCCTTATTTATTTATTAAAAATCTATGGTATATGTTACAAACTCTTTTATCTAAAATGTATGACAATTTAAACATTAATCTCACAAAAAAACATTTAAAAGATACATACAATTAAAATATGTACAAGATAAAGTAAAAATACCATTTTTTTTTTACAAGTTTTTCTGATTATGTACAAAAAATAAATGAATTTAAATAAATATAAATGATCCCTTGGCTGCATTAAATGAAGGCGACAATTTCAAGAAATTTCACTAGTAGTTTCAAGTGTGATTGATACATTTAGAAGTAAATTTTGAAGATGTCGCGAAACATTTGTATGTCCAAATACACGAAATCCATACTGGCTAGGCCAGGCTCTGATGATTTCGTACTCATAGACTATAGAAGAAATAGCCCATTCTATTCATTATGATTATATCCACAGATATCTATTTCGTAACTATATCTGTATTAATATAGATTAGCACTATAGAAATATTATAATATTTGAATGTGATTAAATTTCTATAAATACCCAATCATTCGCGGACAATTACTCACCTACATGCGGATAATTACCAATGCACTCAATAAACGTAATTGTCTCTTTCTGTCCAATCGTGCTTACGCTATGAAAAGAGAGAGATGTTGTACTTAGGTAATAAGGGGGTAAGAAATACCATTCCTTTTGGGTATAATAAAATAAACATAGGAAATGAACTCAAAAGATATGCCGCAGTATTTCAAAGTTTTGGAGATAACTTAAATACAGTTATAGCAAGTGTTGGGGTCGGATTTCGCCCCGGGCTTCGAGGGTTGCTTTGCAAACGAAAATAATTCACGTTTATATGTATTGTAAAACAGAGTATTGTTCTCTGTCGCTTCAAATCAATAACCAGTCTGAAGCCGCCATGACAAAAAATATTCATAATTTTAGATTCGTATAAATAAAGCCATAATTCACTGTTATTTACAAAACAATTACAAATAATTGGAAAAAACTGAGATAAAATACCTAATTTCTGTCAGGTCCTATCCTGAGCTAGCCTGCTCGGCTATCTGCCCATCTTTATTCACATAAATCTATATTCCTTTAATCAAAATATAAGCTTATATACGTGTTTATACATAATACAACTTAGTTCTCTATATTCATAAAATATAAAAAGCAATATCATTTGAGTAGTGTTGGCCTAGTGGCTTCAGCGTGCGACTCTCATCCCAGAGGTCGAAGGTTCGATTCCCGGCCTGTGCACTTGATGTACTTTCTGTCTATGTGGGCATTTAACATTCGCTCGAACAGTGAAGGAAAACATCGTTAGGAAACAGGCTTGCCTTAGAAAAAGTCGACGGCGTGTGTCAGGCTCAGGGGGCTGATCATGTACTTGCCTATTAGATTGACAAATGAGCATGAAATAGATACTTAAATCTGAGGCCCAGACCTAAAAAGCCACTGGTTTGTTTCTTTTTTACTTTATAATATCATTTACTATAGAGTCTATTATACTATCAACTAAAGAGTTTCGATTATTACTTTTTTATTGACATTTAAAATAAACTTATCATTATCAAGACAGGCTATATATGAGTGACACAGCAAGTAAACAAAAACAAAAACCTGATAAAAAATGGGCACGTGCTCATAGGAACAAATTGTTTGTCAGTGTCAAGGGCTTCACAAATCATGTTTGCTTCAGGCGCGGCTTGACGTCAGTATTGTCAAACAATAACTTAATGGTCAACTTGACTTTAGTGTAAGACATGTCGACGTCATTTTAGCTTTCATTTTCGGTTTGATATATTGGAGATATAGCCCCTAAATACATATGTATGTATATGTTACTCAAGGATAAAACACTCTACATACAAAAAAATATATATATTTGTTAATTCTTATTTCTCTTTATTAATTCAATCTATTAATTTTGTATGTTTGTTTATTGTGCATTGTAAAGTCGCTTTTTAGACAATTCTTTAACGGGTGTTATGGCGAAATTACTAAATGAAATATGTCATGATCATTTGTCAATCTAACAGGCACTTGCCTACCTACCTACTTAGGTGAGCCTCCTGTGCCTGACACAAGCCGTCGACTTGTGTCTAAGGCAAGCCGGTTTCCTCACGATGTTTTCCCTCACCGTTGAAGCGAATGTTAAATGCGCACATAGAAAGAAAGTCCGTTGGTGCACAGCCGGGGATCGAACCGCAGGTTGAATCCACTAGGCCAACACAGCTTATTGACATAATTTGACCCAAAAGAAAAAACAATATAGGATTTTTTTTAATGAAATCCATTCAATTTAAAAAAATATTTTCTGCATCTATTATTGTAAACAGATTCATTTCAAACACACGAATATACAGTATTTACAATATGCGTAACCTACATAGAAATAAACATTGATAAATAGAAAATTCAAACAAATACATAGTTTGGTCCCTGTGGCAGTGTACCTTTAACGCTGGCAGCATTTCCTCGCTGTATTGCAAGACTTATTCGTTGAGCCAGGAAAGCACCAGCTCTGGGGTCACCGGCGATATCTACCGCGAACTTAAATCTTTAATTAGCGCCTGTGCACGTGAACATAAATTATTAGAACTTTTATTATTTAATTACTATTAAATATTTCAATACAATCATCTCCTACACTACGTATAGTGATTGCCTAAGCATTATTATTAAAAGTTAGAGGAACCGGATATGCCAATCATCGCATTTTAATCAACTTGATACCCAATCGACTTCTGATTGACATTTTGATTAAAGTTTTTATACACTTTTAATTATATGTATTTGATAATAGCAATTCTGATATTATCATTATACATCTTTGATTTCATATGAGATAACATTGCATAATAGGATACTAAGATTTTTCATATACAGGCTGTTCTATAAATTAAGAGAAAGAAGCTACCAGAAATGGCTAACACGAATGTAATAAAAAATAGTTTGTTGTCACAAAACCACTTAGAAATTCGGAATACGCGATCTTTTTGTCTTGTCAAAGTTGAATAGTATTTGTCAGGACGGAAGAATATCACAGAGAATATTTGAACAATAATATTAAAAATACGTGATATCAATCAATCTGCCCCAATTTCGGCTTGACGTTGATTTATGGAAAACTAAAGCTGAAATTAAAATAAAAAACATTGTAATATTATTTACAATACAACTTCTACTGGTGCCACTTTATTGCTAAATGTAAGCAGTTAACAACTTTATTTGCCGGGTATCTTACGCCATTATTACATAACAGTTTCTTGGCGGATGTGATTCCGGTCCACACCCTTACGTTCTGAAACCGCGACTTCTTCCTTCTACCAGCCCGTCTATTGCCTTGAAATTTGCTCACGACTTCTTCCTTCTACTTGTTCATTTCTTGCCTTAAATTTTGCCTACGACTGTTGTCTTGAAATTTGCCCAAGAGTGCTCCTTCTACCAGCCGGTATGTTGCCTTGAAATTTGCCCACGACAGTTCCTTCTACCAGCCCGTCTGTTGTTTTGAAATTCGCCCAAGACTGTTGCCTTGAAATTTGCCCACGACTGATCCTTCTACTAACCCGTATCTTGCCTTGAATTTTACCCACGACTTTTTTATTTACGCACATAATATAAATTAAGAATCATTATGCAACTATTACAGAACTGCACACTTATTCGCGCTTAGATTTTAGCGTTCAAAATAAATTCAGTTTAATATTAGTATAGATTTTGGTAGCTCTATAAGTGAAAGCCGCCGTCAATTTGGCGCTAATATAGCCAGTAAGGGATATAAAGTTATTAATTTGGTCCGCATTAGGGGACGGATATTACGGTTGATTTGTGAGGGTGTTACCACCAATTTGTCACATTACCTATGCTGCATGGTATTAGTATAAAAACCTAGTACTTAATTATTTTATCAATATATTTTTGTAACAGCGAACGGGCTAGAAAAAAGTTTGATCAGAAAAAAAATTATGACAGCGCAGTTCAGCAATTTTTTTTATAATGAAAACACATATAGTTTTCATGAAAATAGTTTACTTAAAAATAATAATGAGGGATTCATAGGAGAATTCGATTTCTGATGCGATACTTAACAAATAAATATTTATTTTAAATTTTAATGTAACTGAACTTCTTCGAGTTTCTGAATTCAATTAACTTATAATTTCATGAATTTGGTTTTTAACCCTTCAAATGGTAAATAGAAGAGAGAGCTAGTGGAAAAAGAAAGCCATGGATTTTGAAAAAGCTGGAGGAGGTCTCTACCTGTGAAGGGGTTCCGATCAATGGTACTGAAGGAAGCAAGGATATTAGGATAAACGGGCTTTATTTATTTTTATTTACATTTAAACACACGATAAAATTTTAAGGCAAAGTTATAGAGACTGGCCGCTACCCGTACCAGACAGTAGTTAAACGCAAGTAAAATCAGCAACAATAGTTCCCCAGTGGTCAGAATTGTAACCATTAAAGCAATGTCCAACTATCGCCGGCTAATTTCATTATTAAAGTAGAGTCGATACGCGTGCCCGCTCTCCCAGAGGACTCTGTTGTTAACTCCCGTGTGTGGGGAAAGGCAGGAGCGACAGCGATTAGATGTATAATAAATTTTGTTCAAATATGTTTGTTATTATTGTTTTTGCTTTAAGCATAATAATAACCCTTTATGGGTTTTGGCCTCAGATTGCATGCTATGATAATTTTTAGACAAGTGGGCTATCATCCTTTTGTTATACCAGCGACTGTTACTCACATAGACGGAAAGTCCATAGGTGTACAACTTCGACTTCAGGGATGAGAGTCGCACGCTGAAGCCATTACTGCTTGACCACATAATAGCATAATATCACTGCTTTATTAAACATACTCAATAATAATTTCCAATATTACACACTACAATTTGTTACTCCACGCAATGCCAAGAGATGTGGGGTCTCTTTGTATCATCAACCACATTTACCATGGCGAGTTATTCGGGTTAATACATGAAGCTGAGTTTCATCATCGAACGTCAAGGCTGAATACGAAATTCCACCAGTATCACCTTGACGTCCTTCCACAAGTGAGCGTTATGTAAAGCAGTTTTAGCCGCGCACTACCACTATGTGGAACCTAACCAATTCGACTTAGGGTCCCTCAAAAGAGCGTACCAATACTTAAAAGACCAGCAATGCACTCATGCAGTCTTCTGGCAATGTAAGTGTCCATGGGCGGGCGGTATCACTTAACATCAGAGGAACCCGTTTGCGTGTTATATAAAAAAATATTTGTTATTTTACTGAACTGCTTGTGACTTGCCCCACCCATTACTGTGTATAGCCTAAAGCGATGCCTTAACCAAACAAACATTGTTCTAATGAGCTCGCTGAAGGGAAATAATGGAAGAAACAACCGCTCTTTGTGGTTGTAGTCGTTTTCGACATACCTAATTCGAACACCTGGAATTAAGTGTTTGATCATATATGCTATAAAACAGTGATCCTGATAACCTGGACAAGCTGGTTATCGTTGGCAAGGTGTAAGGCAAAAAGCCGCGGGGCAGTTTGCCAACCAGCTGGTGTGACCAAGTCACGATTCTCCCCCATAACTGCTCTAAGGGAAGGTACAGACGGAACAAAGTGAAGAGATATCACTACCAGGGTAGCAGGAACCATACACGAACTTCAGTAATAAAGAATACTAAGAGGCTCACCTGATGTTAAGTGATGCCGCCCATAAACACTCAATGCTAGGCTCGCGAGTGCGTTGCCGGCCTTTATAATGTTTCGCAAGTGAATTCAACAAAATATGATTGCATCGTGATCTATACATACTATTTACATGTGTAATTAATACATGTGGGTAGTCAATAAGTCATTTAACAGTTGCCAGTTCCTCATCAATCAATTGACCATGCCACATATGGGCTTGTATTTGTGTACTGTACGCAGCGTTAAAACTGTTTATATCACGAAAATATGAGCACTGTTTTAGAAAAAAAAAATACTTTGTTTCGTTAACAATTTCCTAGTGATCTCTTCCTGAAACCTATCTTTTAAATTTCTAAAGTGAACAAATGTTTTTTAATATATAAATAACTAACCTTAAAATATAATAAAATAACTAAGTTATATTATTAAAAGAAGTCCCTGTAGGGAAGGTTCCGAAGATACTGGCAGCGTTCCCCCTTTGAATAGCTAGACTAATTCTTTGTCCGAGGAAGCTGCCAGCTCTTCGGTCTCTTGTGATGTCGACTAACCTTTTTGCTATTTCCTTAAAAAGCCTTATAGCGCTAGGACCCCACTCTTTTAATTAAATTATTCATCTGCCAGCGTTAGAACCCTGTCATTTTACTCATCACATTTACGAGGTGACCCAAGAAGTTTAATCGAGAAATTTCCTGTTTTACATTTTCACGAGGTATTACATTGTGTGTACTTAAAAATTTATTTATATTATTTAATAACATGAAACTACTACTGAAAAATTATTTATTTATTTTTAAAACACAAATATACAGTAATTACATATAAGATTGCAAAAATATTAATATTTAAAAATTGATAGATAGAACAAAACACATTGCAAAAGTTTTGTCCCTGGCAGTATACCTTTTATATTGGCATTTCTTCGCTGTATTGCGATACTTATTCGTTAAGGAAAGCACCAGCTCTGGGGTCATCGGTACTATCAGACGCCAACTTAAATGTTTAATTAGCGCCTGTGCACTTGAACCCCATGGCCCAAGAGTCTCTACTCCAAAGGTAACAAAGTCAAAGTTAGATGTTTGATTTGTTTTAAAAATTTCTGCGCACGGTATTCAAAAAGACACGAGCTCAGCAAAAATTAAGCGCAATTAAAGCTGTGACATTTCTGATGGATTAAGGCTTTTTCCGATACATCACCCGATAACGAGCACTTAGCTTGAGTTAAGGGCATGTCCACACTGACAGCTTGGTTAAGCACATTTTTTCAGTCTCCGCGGAACCGTTTGATATGCAAGTTTTTTTATTGTTGTCAATGGATAATCGTAGAAAATTGATTGATATATCGTTTGCGTTTAAGATATTTATAAAATATAAATTTCGTGTACACTCTAGATACCTCAGACAGCCCATCATCCCATTTCTACCTTTCAGAAGAACGCGTTTTGGCCAAAACTCACCGATATCCAGATTGAGCATTCTGATGGGCTAGGTCTGGATGTCCATAGTTGTAAAACACTTTGTAATCAATTTTCCATTAGTCCTTTAAAAAAAATATATTATCTTTGCTTATAAGTGCTTGCCACATTAAATATTTTTATTGTACCAATGTACCAGTGTGCCGATCGTTGGCAAGCTTTTGTCAATAAATAAATTAACAAATACCAGAGAGTATGTTGGTCTCTAAATTATTTAAAAACCCCCTCATTCCTAATCCCTATATATTTATATATATACGAGCTATCCAATACATATGTTTGATTATTATTGTGTATGCATATTCTGAATATTTTACGGTCTACCCTCCTTATTACAACTTATTACTTTAGTTAAAACTTTGTAAATAAACAATATAAATGAGCAGTAGTGATAAATAATTTACAGGCGTAAATAATTTCAGGCTCTATTGAGACTTGCCATGAACGCAGAAATAATAGTGAACGAGTGTAGCGCATGCGCAGAACCGGCAGTATTACATTGCTCGAGGCACGAATTAAATCGAAATGATTTATTTTTAGGCCACAATCGGGAGTCAAACCTGGGATCTCAATATAAATGACCGCAGATAAATTTTGTAATATGTTTATTTGTTACAAGAACGCTTTACAATTCTGACATTTGGGAACCCTTTTAAGTAAAAAATACCTATCAAAGTAAGAAATTTTATACAATTTTTTTTTGCACCCAACATGACTATGGTCTATTCCATCATAAATGCAACGAAGCAGCTGATTAACAGCTTAATTTGTGCGGATTCCACCAATTAAAACTCCAGAAGTCTAGACTTTAAAAGCCAGTATGGATGTAGCCCAACAACTTGAAATTTTTTAATCCGATTCAGTTTGAGTATGCATTGTTTGCATCGCGATTGCTTTAATTAAATCAAAAGCTGAAAACGGGGAAATAAAATCGGCAAACACTTTAAAATTCGTGTTAAAAATTTACTTTATTTGAATGTCTTGAATAAAATGTATGCTAAATAAATGATAAGAAAGCTTTTGTAATAATGTTTTTATCATAAATGAATGAATGAAGCCTTTATTTCAAACAACCAAGTTCTTACACCTAATAACTAAATCTTATCAATTTACATATTTTGATATTAATATTATAATCAATCTTCATCGGTGTTTGCTTGTCTTCCGGAATAAAATAGACGTCCTCCATATTTTTCCACAGTAGTTCAAAAGTCGAAAATCATTTATTCATGTAGGTAACACAATGTACACTTATGAACGTCAAAAAAAAGAAATATACATTAAATGCTTCTAATTTTCATTTACTGCCAGTTCTCAAATCAAGGGGGTAGAAAGGGGGGTAAACTCTCCGCCACTCTTTTTAATCGCAAAGTTTTTTGTTTTACACAACGTTTGTAAGCTGCAACCATTACACCATGTTCCACATGACATCTTAAGTAATGAAATATAAAATAAATTAAATTAAAAAGTTTTTATTTTTTTATGATACAGCATACAAAAAATACATACAACCCCTAATATTCACCCCTCTACGATCAACACCTATTTTTTATTATAGTAGATAGTTATTTTTATTAATCTAAAAAAAATGTTTCCTAGAAATAGTATACATACATGGCAAAACAACGTTGGCCGGGTCAGCTTATTATAAAATTAGCAGATATTTTTAAATTTGTATACTTACACAAAGATTATGTTTGGGTCACAAATGAGGGTCTTACTAAAGTATATTCATTATATTAGGACAATGTAATAATTTTGCAAGTATACTCAAGTTTCAAAGTTTAAGATAAAGAGCTTAATTTATATCCCCTTATTCCGGCAATTAACTTCCAAACTTTACTTTGATCTTTTTTGAGCTTTTACCGTGAAAATTCCTTTGATTTTTTTAGTATGGTATAACGTTTCATTTAATTGTTTTACTAATGGAACTATACAAAGAGAATACTTATTTTTATTTACCACATCATATTCTATATCTACAGTATATGTTACAAGCTATTTAAGATATATATCACTTAACAATAATTTTGTTTAAATTGATCAGCCCACTACCGAATATTTCAAGCTCTGGATATCCGCGAAGAATTCAAATTAGAGGTGCTTAAACTCCTAGTTTGGTTTTTGCATAAATTATACCTTCATTACATAATTTAGGGTCTTAATAATTTTTAGGAATGTAATTACCAGAATATGAAATGATTTTTGATTTAGCCAGACTTTTCAATTAAGTCACAACTAACGTTGGTCAAATGCTAAGTTCAACTGTATCTACTTATAAATAGATTAATAATAAGATTTATGTTAAAACATTTTGCCTAACAATTAGTTAGATACTAACCTAACCAAGTTTTAACGTCCCTTTGCAAGTCTAGATAATATAAAATCTTTTCATATGGTGGCATATATGTTAAAAATTATTTTCCCAAATCAGACTCAGAATATTATTACTAAAACCAATAACTAATGAATTCTTATTTGATTTAACATCTATATGGCCTATTGTACATGCCCATAAACATAGTAATAGAGATTTTTAAACTATATATAATAACATTACCAATAACACACGGCGTATGCATGTGCTATATACTTTGTTATGTTATAAATCATAATAAATACTTAAGGCCCAAAGCCCCAGCTCAACGTAAGCAGAACTTAACTAATGTGTTGTCTCCACAGATTAGTATAAGTCAGCTAACTTATGCGATCTCAGTAATCCGAGATAACTTAATTGAAGTAGGGGATACTTGTTTGTGGATTAAGTAACCATTTTTATTTATAAGTTGTGTACTTTTATAAGATTTTTTTAAAATTCAATTACCTTTTTAACACACACATTAATAAGCTCCAAATCTGTTCAATTGTGTGTAAACCCACTTTTCTATGTGTAAATTTTTACCAAATAGGCATTTTCTACGTTTATGAACAGTAACGTATATTAATGCATGTCCACGCCTTGTTTTTTTAATGTGACACAATTTTTTAATAATTATTATTTTATTCATCAGACAATACAGTCTATAGATGTGATGATTTAACCACGTTCATAGTATAATAAGATGATATTTAAAAATAAACTTTTTATATAAATAGAAGCTGTGTCAAAGCTCATATTATAAGACATAATTAATATTAATTATGACTCGCAATACAGCGAGAAAATTCTACCAGCAAAAGGACACAGGAACAAAGATTTAAAATTTATTTTACTCTTAATTCATTTTTAATTATTATTACTATGTTAAGAATATTGTGAATATTCTATATTTGTTTATAACTGTATTAATTACATATTCCCCACATGTTCTTATATCTTCCAATATTCTGTGCAATAATTGTTTAATACCTAAGTGAAGTAGTGGTGTTATCCACGTCCCGACAATAAACTCCTTGCGTGAGGAGAATGCCTGAGTAGTGACCGAAATTGAGGTTGACAGATGCTTAGCTAGAGAACTGATCTACTCAAATAACTTTATTTATATAGATAAATAAGTACATTTATGAACGTCAGAAAAGAAGTTAAATTACTTGTAAAAAAAATTTTACTACCAGTTCGCAAGTCAAGGGCGTAGAGCGGGCAAGAAGAACTGCCCTGCGATTCGATAACTCACTTCACGAACTCACACAGCGGTAGTGAGTTACAGAATCGCAGGGCTGGCAAGAAACATTCCGCCACTCTTTTTAATCGCTAAGTTTTGAGTCATACAAATTGTATGAAATGGAGCAAATCAATCCCAAGGATTAGGATCATTTAAATATTCCTCAAATTTTTAAAAAGCTTTATTGATTAATTTACGTTTCAACGTGCGACTCTCATCCCTAAAATCATAGGTTCGATTCCCGGCTAACCAAAGAACTTTAAAATGGTCATTGAACGCTCGTTCGTACGTTGACGAACCCAAAATGTCGACGGCGTGTCTCAACTTGTCTGTTACGACAAATAGATCACGAATCTGATACAGAAATCTGAGGCTCAGACCTAAAGGGTTGTAGTACGACTGGTGTTTTTTTATTAAGTAACTAGCTAAAAACATAATTATATAGACTATATAAAATATCCTCGTGGTACTCGCAAAGCAAAGACCTAAATATAAATGCTCACTTGAACTCAAAAAACGGAAGAAAATCTTTGTATGAATAATTGATTTGTGATCTTGTTGATTGAGGTGTCAGAAACTGAAATGGTATTATAAAAATTCAAAAAGATTGCATCCAATCTTCAAAGAGAACGCAAACAATAAAAGCTCTTTGCCTGAGGGCATTCTTCCCGCAATTTGGGGTCAATAAATTAGATATCCCAACTGTATACAGTATACACATATAAATAGACATTGGCCCTAATTTGGTACATAAGCAAGCATTTAGAAATTTAGCATGTATATATGAGTCTTATAAGTACTATTTGGTATTTGCTAGCGTGGCTAATAAATGTACTAAAAGTTTGATGAAAAACTATTTTATATATGCATTTGTCGAGCTCCTAAAGAAGACTGCTATGATTACATTTATACAAATCACAGTTTTCAAATGTAACATGTCATGATTTTATTATATTATTCTGCTAAATAAATTTGAGTGTAAGCAAATAAATCTTCAGTACATCTATCATGATATGTTCATGCAAAATCTTTTTTACATTTTAAATTATATTTAACTATATTATATTCTCTTAAAAGCTGACCGATATTTTATATCTTTGAATAATTGTAAATATTTCAATAAAAATAGTTGTATGTTGTTTTTTCAATGTTTCAATATTTTTTTATATCGTCCCAGTTTTAGAGTTTATCTATTACAAATTACAAATATTTCCGCTGTTTAATATTATTATTTAATTAGGTTTGATATAAACAGATGAACTATTATCAAAACAATAAAACTGTTTCCTTAGATTTTATTGTCTTGGAAATAGCATTCCTTTCCGGCCATTTTGTGTGATACATAAAATTCCACATTCGTTTTGTTTCGTAATCGTGTATATTTCTTTACTTATTTATCTAACTAATAACACGTTAGCCACAATCCGAGTAATTAATTAATAGTTAACAGTAACTGAAGTTAGTATTTAATTAATCCCACCATTATAAAACTAAAACTTGACTTTTCTTTATCTTTCGTCGCTGTATTGAGGCTGTTTTTATAATAATTATTTTTAATTTATTTACAATTAGAATATTTTAGAGCATATTTTTTTATTAAAAAAAAAAACGAAATGATTGCTACAGTTAATCAATTGTTACAATAATAACTCCTAATTAATCTTAAATTACAATTAAAAAATTAAATACAACACTTTTGTAACAATTGTAAGTTTGCATATGGGATATGGCTGACGGATCAGTGTCTACCAACTTGTAACCTGGAATCAAACCTAGAGTGGGTTTAGTAAGCTTCTGTATACAAGTCAAACAGACAGTGGACTCTGCCACCGGAAATACGTAACGATCGACATCCGGTCTTACGTTTTATAGGTTACCGCATTTTAATTACTTGCTTACACGCGCAATACCACATTTGACTTATATTGGAGAAGTCCTTTTGGGGCATAAGGCGTACACAATTTCAAACTCAAACGTTTTGTCAATTCGTGTCGCTTATCTTAGTCTGTGGACCTTTCTGGCTGTCAAACGAACCCACTTGTCATTGTTCAATCATAATTTTATGATTCCTAGATGGACTCCTATCTACGTAAGACGTGGCCTTTAACAATACCAAAATTCTCCAATTATTACCAAGAACAAGACCTGGCTGTATGGACTAAAGTCTTTTGCCTTTCCCATTAGGGATAAATTAATATCATCATCATCATCAGAATTTTATTAAGTAAATAAAAAAATTACTTATCTTAATTATAAGTCACTTATTTCACCGAAGTAATTTGTTGTTATTTAATCCTAGATCTCAAATTTGAAAGCACGACAATCTTGATCTTTATCGTATTATATTAAACTCTTTGACGTCAATTAATTTTCAATTAAATACATATGTATTACCTAGGTATAGATAAAATGTAAATAACTAAACTCAAACAAGTTAATCGTTGATTTAACTGTTTGTTGTAAAACCATTTAAGGAATATCAAAGCGATAAAACATTGAAGTAAACGGGACAAAGGAATCAGAATATTAAATGAAGACAAAAGCTCAATTTTCTTAGACTCGGATTCCGAGACGAGATGTGTCGCGAAGATAAGGAATACTAGACGACAATCATAATTTAATTCTGTTTTATAAATATGTTTTTGAAGTTATACTTCTTATAGCGCGTTAGGGAAAAATTATGAGAGTAAATTTAGACGATGCGCGCGAACACCGCCACAAAAGACCTGAAGTTAGCATAGTCAACATTTTAAAATAAAAAATATCCATTTCTTTAATTATATAGAAATATTTTTTTTGTGATATTGAAATAAACTTTTTTTAACTAGATTACTGTATTAAATACCGTTTTTCTATTGTAATTTTTTATACAAACGTAGAATGAAATTGTTGAAAAGATTTTCATCTTGGTACGCCAAAGAAGTATAGCTTCTAACGCTTGTACATAAGTACACGCTCATGTTTTTTTTATTAACTACGTGCTATTCGCGATTTATCTCGAATAAAGCTTGACAAATATGTCCATGTTTTAATTATTGAAATTCATATGCGAATGAACGATCTATCGTCGAAATTAAAGCTAAATCTTCGCACTTTTTTATTGTAATGTTTCATATACGCGGTTATTTATAACTACCTTGATGTATACTAGACCGCTAACCAACATAGTTAAAGTATCTTAGCTTAATTTAAAGAATATTCTTGTTAACGCCTAGCCTGACACCGCGACTTGTTGGGTCTAAGGCAAGCTCACCGTTTGAGCAAAAGTTAAATTAAAAAAAAAACAAAAATAGAAATGTGTTCCGAGGATCGAACCCACGACCTCAGGAATATGAGTCGCACGCTGACGCCACTAGGCCAACACCCGTATACTGTACACTTGTTTATAGGCGTGAATTTAATGTATTAATTTATCATGAAAGCTCAAAACTTCAATAGGCTTTTAGTAAGTTTTAGTAGGCGTTGAAACTAAAGCTTTACCTCGTCTTAGTAGTAATTATAATGAAAACCAATCCAGTACTTTATTACGCGTTGCCAATGCCAGTTTCTAGCACGTAGGAAATGAAATTCCGACGCGGTCAAATAATACCGACCTGCGCTCAAGGGAAATTTAATTTAGACAGAAAACGATGGCTTTGACAAAACACGATCATAATTTCCGTTTATTTGTTAAAGGAAATCTCACAGGACAAATAATTAATAGGCAAAAATGCTTATTCAAGTTCACACAGTTTCTTAAGACATAAAAAAACAATAAAATAGTTAAGAAATAAAGAAAAATGTAATAGTTTTGAGAAAATTCACCACCTTGCCGTATTATATGAATCACTACTTATGTAATCCATCTTACCCGTAAACCTCTTGGCATCTGTCAATGAGCTGCGGATAGCACTTGTAAGTGTCCCAGTGTTCAAGAAAAGAGCGTACCAATCTTGGTGACATATGTGGTATATCTCGATTAGTCAAATTATACGAATAAAAAATGAATTAAAACATATAACTCTACTTTCTTAGTTCTTTTTCGTAATTAATAATGAAATGCTTATAGTTTGACGAATTTATAGTAGCGTCTTAGGCCGGTAACGCACTCGCAAGCCCTCTAGCATGGAGAGTGTCCATGGGCGGCGGTATCTTCTTTTTTCTTCTATAAAAAAAAAATAGTTTGCAAATGTCATTGCCTATCCACAACTGACCCGTCACAAACTAATATGCATTTTATTAAATGCACAATGCTTCTTAATATGATAAATTTGTGGACCAACATACACACTTAAAAATAACGCACGCGTGCTTGAAACTCAACTATCACATACATTCAGATCAGACCGATAGCCTCTTTTTTGAATCCGGTCAAAAAAAGTCCCAATAATTAGATATTTATTTATATTATCACGCATTTGTCCCGAAGGAGTAGGAGAGCCACGTATCTCCACTTGCTACGGTCCTGACATACGTCTCACGCTTAAAATAAAATAAAAATATGTTTATTATGGAAAATAAGATATAGGTAACACTTACTACACGTCATTTATATCGGTAGACATCCCTACTCATCGGCAAAGAAGACAGAGGGTGTAGGCCGAGAGAAAAAGCCGGCGTAAAAAACTCTCGGTACTCTTTTAAAATAGCAAATCATCGCACTACACTTATTTTAAAACAAATATCGCAAATGAATTAGAAGTAGCCTGTCTAGCACGAGTCCCAGGCCCTTTTATCAACTAGATAATCGTTAACTTTATAGTAAGCCTTTTTACACAGCTTTTCTTTTATACATTCCTTCATCCACTAGTTGATACTTGTAATATCGAAAACCTATTTTAAATCAGACCATTGATTATAAAGAGCTCGTTATGTAATTACATTCATTAGTTTAATTGCTACATACGGGTGGCCCATCCCCCTTTTGATCACATTAACAGCTTTTATTTTATTGTTTGTTGATGTTTTGGTGGTGACAAATTTGGGCTTTAATATTTAAAGGTCTAATAAACAATTGTTTAAGACGCTCCTTATGTGCGCTGTTATTATACTACGTTATAACATTTGAATTATTATAAAATTCATTTATTTATTTACTAAAGAAATACATACATATGTCGTGAAAAATTTAATATAATATAACAAAGTATATAATATAAAACACATAATACACAATATCGCTACTGAACTCACTCTGCAAACACATAAATATGTCGATAGTGTCGAAGACACCATTAGACGCAACGCTTTTGATAACGAGGATCTGTGCAACAGAATGGTTCTGGCTCTTGGTATCGCATATAACCTAGGCCTTCGCCTATCACAGAGGTACAAAGACACCCAGTTCATGGAGCACACAAGGTTATTGCCAATTCTTCTCTTCCGTTCTACGCCCTTGATTTGAGAACTGGCAGTAAATGTAAAATTAGAAACATTTAATGTATATTTTTGACGTTCATAAGTGTACATTGTGTGGCCTATATGAATAAATGATTTTTAACTTTTGACTTTTGTCCATTTGCTATGTGACTGTTTGAAAATGTTCGATTTCACAGGTTTTATTCGAATATTTTATTTTAAAAATACAAATAAAAACTGATGTTTTGTATAAATATTGTAATGGTTTTTTAGACGGTACAAATTATGTACCTATAATATGTTTATTTGTAGTTATCACTTTCGCGGCCATCATCATCACAAAGTGTTGTTCACCAACTAGGTAGCATACCTACTTCTTACAACAGACACAAAACTGTCTATAACTCATTTGTAATAAGACAAGTTGATGTATACCACTTAAAGAGTCTTTTTCTTGCAGACGTTTCGGCGTGGTAGACAAGAGGTTCTGCGTCGAAGGTGGCTCCCGCTGCGGTAAAGGCGAAGGCCTATTTGTTTTCGCAGCTGAGGGTGCAAGAGAATTGACAGAACTCCTCAATATGTACAGCCACGAAGCACAGTCCCGACTTAGCGTGGCATCTAGAAGTGGTTCAGGTGTGTATTAGTACATTAGCTGACCCGGCAAACGTTTGTTTTGCCATGTATATTATTTCTAGGAAACATTTTTTTACTTCAACAAAAATAACTATCTGCAATAATAAAAAATAGGGGTTGATCGTAGAGGGGTGAAAATTAGGGGTTGTATGTATATTTGTATGCTGTATCATAAAAACATACAAACAAAAACAATTTTTTTTTTGGGGTGGACACCCCTTATCACTTAGGGGTTTGAGAGATAGATAGTAGCCGATTCTCAGACTTACTGAATGTGCATAAAAATTCATAAGAATCGGTCGAGCCGTTTCGGACGAGTATGGGAACGAACATTGTGACACGAGAATTTTATATAAATAGAGAAGAGATTATATTATTTAATTAATATATATGTATATGGTATACATATATTAAGTTCAAATGTGACTCATGTTTGTTAAAATTAAAGATATAGTATGGGGTAGAATATTTAAAAAGACCAAACGCTAAACACATGACTTGTATTAGAAATTCTTCTCTTCTTCATAGAACTTATTCATTGATTTTTGAAAATGATCCTTATAATATACATATTTTCATTACAGTCTTAGAAAAGCGGTATTCCGATACGAGCTCATGCATGGACGACTGTTTTAATCAGTCAATGCGCTCTGTGTCTCCGTCGTGGGCTGGTCCTTCGAGCCAAACTATGCATTGTCTATCTGGACACCTGGATCTCGACTCAAGCATGGAAGAAGATAAGTTCCGGAGACCGACGTCGTTGCCCAGGTGCTCCAGTTGTGTTGGCAAGATCAGTCATTTAGCGAGGTAGGCAAGCGCTTTATTATATCAGATAAAATCCTATTAAATAACTGTCGTGTTGGCTTTGGTAACAAATTTTTTCTCAACTGTTTCAGGTCATCAACAATAAATACACCAGGTTCCATGATGTCTCCCGTCTGGACCATGGATAATATTATGGAGAAACGTTCGGATTCGGACCGGGCATCGATTTACTCTCGTTCAAGCGGCAGTGCCTCTGAGTATTCAGTGCCGCGCTGCCTTTTGGACAAGAGCTTCGATTCAAAACGTGGAAGTCCAGTTGCTTGTTGTACCCCAATGGTACCTGTGAAAACTGGGAACACCTGCCAATGCTGGCAACTGCCTAAGCCGTGCTGCTGCCGAAAGAAAACTTTCAACGGACCATACGAGAACTACGATGTACCAAAGACCCCTATGCCGTTAATACAGGTATATTTCTGACTTCTTTAGAACTAAACGATTACATCGATCTTCATCAAGCTGTAACTCACTTTTCGAACTCACACAGCGGTTTTCAGAGCGGCGGTCGCGCTCAAATCAGTCGTAAAGCAGTCATTTTATGATTTGGCATTCTGATAAACAATAAACTACAAGCTCCCACCTTATCAGCATGCCAAATCATAGAATGATTGCTTCACGACTGATTTGAGAGCGACCGCCGATGCGAAAACCGCTGTGAGAGTTCGAAAAGTGAGTTACAGAATCGCAAGGCTGCTCTTTAAATATATATAATAATTAATTAAATTTTATTGAATCAACATAAAACTATTTATTTATTTATGACCCAGAAATCAAAACATGTTAAACATAAAATCAATTAACATTTATAGTTGTCGTTTTTGTTTAGATTTATAAGATTTTTAATTTGCAGGAACACCCAGCAGATGTTCACGCTGATGCGGCAAGCTTATACGATACACCAAAGAAACTAAAGTGTCTTATTGGACAAACATGCGGTTGCAACCATAACGAAACCAAAAACGACGATAACCAAAACCCTGTAGAGTCTTGTGATAGCGCTAACGACCATTCCAATTATGTCAATGTCACTCCAGCGAAACCACAGATTGATCTTTCGAATTATGCAAACATAGATAAAGCCACGTTGGATGAATTTGAAAATTCCCTTCGAATTTTACGAAGCGCAGGATTCAGCCAGGAAGAATTAGACGCGCTAGACGACATACCCGAACATGACGACACTCACACAACCGACTGTTGTACTGACCACTTAAATTACATGCATATGGAGCCATTAGAAAACAGCTCATCCAGTAATAGCAAGAACCTTTCAGACAATATCAGCAGAATTAGTCACGTATCAGATCCAACGCACTCGGAAACAGATAACACAATAAGCACTAGGCGTTCTAGCTCCGCGGATTTCACTAAACGACTCGACGACGACCTCAATCCCAGCATTTGTTTCACGCCAACTGTCATCCGGCGAACGTCTAAAACAAACCGAATTAACGAAGGCATTCCAGTTAAAGATGATTTCAAAGTTCCCGAACCGAAAACTGAAAACATTTTAGTCGCACGTTTCCGCGATGCAGTTAAAATTAGACGATCGTCCAGTGTTCCGAGTAAATCGGATAAAAATAGGGATTCGTCCAGTTCAAACGATTCCGGAGTATCCACCGGATCGCTGAAGCACCACAGGGGTGATTTTAATGAGTTTGAGATGCCCGTAACTAATTCGAGGTCCTCGAAGAATCACATGAGAAATAAACAGTTCAGGGCCACATTGACGCCCGTGCACGCCTCCTTCGTGAAGTCGAGTTCATCGGATCCTCTGAAGAATTTGACCTTTCAATTCGAGGAAGTTGCAACTATGGCCAAATCCAACTCTTGTGACGTCGACACCTTAACGAGGCGGAAGAAAAGAAATGGTAAGTTTTTAAAGTTTCAAGTTCAATACAAAATGACTATTACAAATGTGAGCAGTTCTCCTGGCGACCGTAGCTCTGGTTAGACATTTGCAAGTACATTTTTGTGTCCGATTAACTGGTCTTCTTTCTTTACTTTACAAAGAAATTATTTGCCTACCAAACGAATACGTATCTCCAAAACATCTTAAATAAATTTTCTTAGAAATGTGAACCTGTATTGATATTACGTGAATTAATTTATCTCATTTGGAAAGATTTTTGGTAAAGATTAAACTAGGCTTGATTCCATAAAAAAATTGAAATACTAAATTAATTAATATTACAGGTGACACAGATTCAACAGCACGTCACAGTCAAATGACGAACAAGAGCACATCGAGTGGAGCATCCGACACTTCAGATTACATGGAGTCACTCTCTGTCAGCTCTTTCTCTTCTTGCGACGTATCTGCTGATCGCCATTTAACAAGACCGCGTTCAGGAAAGGAATACGCGAGCATCGACCGCGCCGTCTTAGCAAGCGTCTGTGACAATTGACAGAGACAACTGACAATTGACTAAAGGAATTACTGTTGAGAGATGACATGCATGTGAAACAGAAAAATAAAGCATATTTGTGTCTCTTTCTTTAAGTGTCAAGCCTAGAATCGCAAAACAAAAGACAAATATTTCATAGAGTATATTTTTTTCTAGCTGAAACGTCTAAAGACTTACAACGGAGAAAAGGGTTGTAGTATAAGAGACAATTGCTTTTTCCAGTTGATGTGTTTGTTACTTAATCTTGCTTTTAACAATTAGTTACCTGATATAAACAATACTAAGGCATCTATTTTTATATCAATATGTATATTACATAATGTAAATAAAATGTTTATGGTCAAAAATTCATAAACAACACAGTGTATGTCGAAGTCTAAATGTCAGTTGTCAAAACAGCACTGTCAATATGACTTATGACGTGGTCACATTTTGAGCAGTAATACATTGCATGCGTTTATACAAGTTTGTATAAAAACCCATTTATCTTAAAAATAACGTTCCTATGTACAAAATATATCAGCTAAATAGTGTAGCTCTAACGAATTTAGTTTTCAGTAGGGTGCCAAAATTTAGTTTGTAATATAATATTTAGACATCACTTCCCATACGAAATCAGTTTGTTGCATTTTACATATAAATTTTTATACTGGGAAAATAAATATATATGAAAATCATTTTGCCGATATATCTATATATAAGTTCCCTACATTTAGACATTACAGACCAAAAACGGGTAAAACTTTTCAATTAAAAAACGCGATTATGTTAAAATTTGGATATATTCAGTAACAATTCATTTATACATGTAATTAAACTGAACCCAGTCTAACTTTAATGTTTCAATATAATCTTAAGTAAAACTTAAAGTAGGTACTTAATTTCCGTGCCTTTGCTATGTAGCATATAATTTTGTATAAGTTACCTTCATTCATTTTAATGTTTGACAAGTGTATAAATGTGAGGTTAATGACTAGATATATATACAAACTATAGTTTTTTAACCAATAACATAGCAATCTTTGTCAATCAAATCTGTGTTGCGAGGCCTGTATGAAACGATAAGCAATAGTTATAAAATTGATTATATATTACATGGATAAAATATATTAAACATACATAAACACAAGTTTAGAATTTTTATACAATGATAGCTTATAACTAGCATTTTAAAGGTTTTTTTCTGTTACTCTGTGCATAAAGTGACAGAATGTTAATTGTCAAAATTATCAGATAGCCTCATCTATTTCTTATTTTACATTTTTATTCCAGCTAATCAATGATATTTTAAACTTTGAAATTGATATAAAATAGTTATCCGTCCCGGAATATATAAAAATATGGTTTTAAAACAAAATCATGTCTATTCCCCAACAGTTTTAATGATTTTGTCTAGTCATTAATAAAATGGCGGTCATTA
This sequence comes from Pieris napi, assembly GCF_905475465.1. Classification (NCBI taxonomy): domain Eukaryota; kingdom Metazoa; phylum Arthropoda; class Insecta; order Lepidoptera; family Pieridae; genus Pieris; species Pieris napi. The sequence goes on from NC_062255.1 coordinate 1,194,686, forward strand.
CAATCATCTTAAAATGTATAACAATTGTTTGATAATAATTCGGGTAACTTTTACAAAGAAGAGTAATATAAAATCAAAATTATAAACTTATTACTTTAATTTATTAACAAAATATTTTTTTCTACAACATGCAATCTGTACAAATTTATTTTCAAAATGGCCGCCATACTTTTGGTTTCGGTATTTGCACGTTTTGGTGTTTTTATTTATTTAAGGTGTTATGTAAAAAGGCATTCTAAACTTTACGTTGCTATTGTATTTTAAAGTTTGTAGTTTATACGCCACTGAAGCGAAATATAGTGCATTTTCATGAGTTACGTCTTTTATTTATCAAATTACTAATTTAGTAGACATTCCTAAAATTCCCAGCACCGTTTTAACAAAAGTTCATCTGTATCATTACAGCGTAAACAGAATTAAACGATTAGAAGTAGTATATCTAAAGAATATTAGAATATACACTGTATGTTAACCGTTAACCCAGAATATTAAGTTCTTCTAGCAGATAGCTTATGTAGTATTTCATCTCTTTCTTTCAAATTGTGTTTATGTTTTCATAAATAGACTCATCTTCAGTAATTTTATGATGATGTAGATAGAGTATAGAACTAGATGAGCTTCTAAAATAACAATAATAGCTAAAGAGAGAAGGCAGTAACGTGAAATACTTAAGTGCGAGCGAAACAGAGTATCAGTTTTTCTGTCTCTATTTGCGTATCGGGTTTTATTTGTTTACCACCGAGCCCTCGGTGGTAAACAAGTTTTCACCGCTTACTGATAAAACTGTGAAACCCAAGTAAAACCCATATTTTAAGACTTTATCCTTATAAGAGGTGTATTTAAAGTATCAGTCATGGTGAAATCTATAGTGAACGTAAAGAACCAAACATAACCTTTCATCGGTAAGTAGCTTATTTTGTCACGACTCAGTAACTTTGTTCAAGAATTATTCATTCGAATGTGTATTTTGGTCAATAATAAGCAATCTTCAATGAATTAACACTGGAAATACGACATGTCGATCATTCGCTATCTCACACGCTGTACGCTGATGCCTGGTCTATACCATAGTCCGTCTACGGCGTAAATAATTTAGCTGAAAGATGAGCCCAAACTGTCACTGTCAGCTAAAGACAAACATTTTGTTCATAGCCTGTGCTTATTATCATGAAAGAAAAACTAGGCGGTATGTTCGAAAGACTAGCCTGCGCCATGGGCGAAAAGAAAAAAAAATATTATCAAGAAAATAGTTTTATTAATTACTTCGATTTGTCATATATTTATTGGTTACTTCAGAGATGTTTCGATAATGGCAATCTTGACACAAGGAGAAAATATTTTTTTAAAGATTACAATTTTGTAATTCCGTACTGTATAAATAATACATACCAATATTTCAAATTGCACACCACAATCTTCGGTAGTATAGTGGTAAGTATCCCCGCCTGTCACGCGGGAGACCGGGGTTCGATTCCCCGCCGGAGAGACCTTTTTGAAATGTATATTATAATATTACTACAACTGAATACTTGTTTTATTTATTTTTTAATATAAAAAAATAACTAATATGTAGAACTTTATCAATTACGTATCAGGCTTGTGGCACGTTGCGGTATTAAATGTCTTACTGGAGGCAGACGAGGTAATCCGGCCTAGTCCCATATGTCTCTTGGGATTTATGTCCGGCAGATTGGCTATTTACTATTATACAAATGAGGTGTACACAAAAGGACAGTCTAACAGAATGTATAACATTTTTGTGGTAAGGAATAATTTTATTAAGAAATATCACAAGAGCTGAATATGACGCAATCATAATTGTAAATTATTACATACATACGTATATATATATATATATATACACTGCAGGCTTTATCAAGAATATATATGGCATACTTATGATAAAGGCAAGAAAGCATGTCAAACGAACAAATATAAATAGTTTCCCACTTTTACTTATATTTTAATTTCAACAAGAGAAAACTGGCATATAAATTTATTAATTTATTAATAAAAGTTTCCCAACGTTCGGCACACTGATTGATACAAGAAAAATAAAATACAATATACAAATTAATGAGACAAACACTTATATTAAACATTCACGAATGATTATAACAAATTTAACAAGTATAAAAACTAAACGAAAATCGATTTTAAAGTGTCAGAGGAGCAACTATGGATATCCAGACATCGCTCGTTTATCAGAATGCTCAATCTGGATATTGGTGAGTTTTGGCCAAAACGCGTTCTTCTGAGAGGACAAATGGGATGATAATGCCTGGGGTATCTAGAGGGTACACAAATTTTAAATTTAGTTAATAGGTTGGGGCAATGCTAGCAAGTATTAGCTAGCCTGGTTTCCTATGTTGGCAACTGGAGATGCCACTGGAGAATAGTAGACAGTAAGTAGAAAGTACATTACTCCTAAAATCAAAATCTTTTTTTTTGTAATAGGAGGCAAACCGGCAAGAGGCTCACCTGATGTTATGTGATCGCCGCCCATGGATTGGCAGAAGGCTCGCAAGTGCGTTGTCAGCCTTTGAAACGTGTGTCTGGAGGAACCTACTGGTATCAAACTGGTCACTTGATATCAAATTGGATTAATAAATAATATTGGAGTATTTAAATATTGCATCCTCGCGTTAAATGTAATGAAAGTATTTTTGGAATCCTTTTAAAACCAATACACTTACAAATATAAAAGCTTGCGATAACATTTGTGACATTGAGCTCTTGCGGGGAAAATGATAAGGTGCATTAAGAAAATTGCAATCCGTGCCACGTCCTGATAAGTCGCCCCTCATTTTGACTTTTATTTATTGCTTTCTCCCGGTTTTAAAATTAACTGTTTATAACCTTCTATACGTAGGTACCAACAACTCGATTATCTGAAACTTTTAATGGTTCAGTGAATAGGCTATCTTGCTCTCACAACTTAATGACTAACATTGATTAAAATATTGATATATTTTACAACAATCTTCAAACTTTTAACTTATTGATGTGAAACATCTTTAGGCGTACGTAAAACCGATTTCTGGCGTGGCGACGCATACCGTGCCGACTCGTCGCCACGCTATATGATGGTATATATATGCAGTAGTGTGTACGCTGTGTGTATTTCAAAGTCACTGATTAAACGAGTTAAGTATTCACGATTTGAAATAAATTCGTAAGTTTTTGTATTTAATGAAAATAAATGTTTATTCAATAAATAGTCATCGTTATCTGGAAAAAAAATCGTAATACTTTATTTTATCATTATGACATATTTAGTTCCTATCACAATCTGTTCTTTTCTGCATATTACTTTTACAAAATAATGTCGATGTTTCACATCTGCCAGACGTCCCGTGACGGCTCACATTTTTTTTTGTTATTTACTATATTATATACTTTAACACACAAATTTTCCAAGACTTCTTTACTTACATTGTTAATTTTTACTATTATTATTATTATAGTACGAGATCCGACTGCCGCATTAGTGCGTTCATCGGTTATTTGCTAAAACCCCAATTTGTATGTATATTTATAATTAGGAGTATATATACGAGTATATCTACCAAGTTGCCTATCAACATTTGGCCGCTAGTATTTTTAATTGATTTTTGGGAAAAAATATCGTCTACATCACGGCAATTTACATAAAGATTTTAGAAAATCACCGGGAATCGAACCTACGACCTCAGGGATAAGAGTCGCACGCTGAAGCCACTACGCCAACACAGCTCATACCGAAGTTACTAACACTAATTTCAACCCACACACAGTGTGTTAAAACACCTCGCTCAATCCGACGGTGGTGTGCGTCGCGTAAATAATCGACAATACGAATATTGAAATACAACACAGGAATCATTGTAGTGCTAATATTATTTCTTGGTTAATGAAAGTATTATTCAAGAGTGTAGCGTTTAGTGTTCAATTATAGTAACTTAAATAAATCCTTAGTGTTGGCCTAGCTCTCATCCCTGGTCGTAGGAACCCCGGCGTGCACCAATGGACTTTCTATGTGCGCAATGGATCCTCGTAACAAGTCGGAAAATGCATATATTATCTGTATAATGGTGTTCCTTTTACTCGATTAGGTACAATACTTTTTAAATCATTGAAATCGGTAAATTTGTTGCGAAGATATTACACATTTTGCCCATAACTTTGTCAGTTTTGGTCGTAGAACAAAAATTTTTGCACCCTATGTTTTAGTTTCTCAAGGACTCTGCATTTATAACATAAAACCATTACGGGTCCCCATTTAACATTCGCTTGATCAGTAAAGGAAAAAATCGTGAGGAAACCGGCTTGCCTAAGATCTAAAATATCGGCGTGTGTCAGACACAGGCAGTTGATCACCTACTTGCCCATTAGATTGATAAATGATCATGAAAAGACAGAAATCCAAGGACCTAAAAATGAGTGAGAATCTAAAACGGAAGAGATTTCATAACATGTCAACTAAAGTTGACCAATTACAATCAAATTAATGTAGCCGTAACATTTATTTAATGTAGTATCCAAATCCAAAGTTTTGGATTTATTTCAAATCCGACATTGTTCTACGATCATGACGGCATGTAAAGTAGTTTTTCAACATACTGAGTGGGTAGTCCATTTATTAGCCACGGTAGCTCATATCTCAACGACCTCCCGCCATATACATTGTTTGCTAAGTAGAGTAAATCTTGGCCTCCCAGCATAATAGATTTTGGACGCGATATTTGCAAAAAATATAAACCTTTTTCGTATTGCATAATACCATTCATTATACGAATTACGAATAAACTTCTCGGTAGTTACAAGTTGGTCAAACAAGAATCCAATAAAAGACAAGTGTCTTTGAATATCGCGATACAAGGCAACATGCTGCTTCTATGGTTCATCATTTCAGTCGGGATTGGTAAGTAACTTTCTTATGATCTTCCTATCAATATAAGATACCTATCAGTCACAATACGTCATTAAAGTTGGTCTGTAAACGCTAAATGTCTAAGATAATTAAACTGTTATGATGTCAACTAGTTTTGCGCAAATATTCTATAATTTAGTAATAGTAATATTATGGCGAGGTTTCGGGGAGTGCCGAGTCCGAGATCTCGAGTATCCAAGTAGAACGCCTTTCCTCACCTCCGACTTGCCTTATTTGGCCGGGTGGAGTGTGACTTTTTTTATAGAATAGGGGGAAAACGAGCCTAGACACCCAAATAGGGCAGTCAAACACCCATTTTTAGTGGGTACGTTGCCGGCCTTTGCGGTAGGCGTATACTCTTACTTTGAACAATTGTATTAAGAAAATTATAAATACTGTATAATTGTAATTAAAATTAATAAATAAAAATTTAAAAAGTTTCGTCACTGTGGCCTATGCCGTGTAGTACCTTTAACGCTGGCAGCATTTTCTCACTGTATTGCGATACTTATTAGTAAATCATTATAATAATTGTTATTATTATATTTTAAAATTCGTTCTTTATTACATAAAGAACAACAATAAATGAAAACTTTTCTGCAAATATTCTATAGTTCATAACGGTAAATTGTCAACACAGACTAAAAATCGACTCCGGTATCTATTATCTATGATTTTCTTTTTTCAGGGTTGCACTTATGTTTGGAAATCTCGTATCCTTGTAATGATAATGAGTTGGAAGAAAAGTTTGGCTGCGACAGAATCTGTTCAGCTCGAAGCGAACCTTGTACTATCATTGCAAACGATGATTCGAATAAATGTTTTTGTGCTTTGGGATTTTTCAGAGACCACAATGGAAAGTGTGTGCTTGCCAGCGATTGTTCTCAATCTGGTCTGTTTTACACTTTATATTACGTACATTATTGTTGGCCAAGAGGCTTCAGATATTATATAGATATTATATAAGATATGATACATGCATCAGCATGCATCAGCATGTGTATCTACACAAAATATTTTTACTGTGTAAAATACAGTTAACTTGTCAAAAGAGAGGAAGAACGAAGAGACTGGCTGCTCACAACACAGGGAATTCTAGTGCACTTTATTTTTAAATAGTTCAGCGTTATTTATAAAAGATCTGAGACTAACTTAAGTAGTAAAAGACAATTCCATGATTAAGAAATCAAAAACAGGAAAATGTCTCTCTTATACTCATACTATCTGTTAGTAAAAAATCTGTGGCACTACAATTTTATTTTTAGGTCAGATTTCTGTATATGTTTCATGATCATTTGTCAATCTAATAGGCAAGTAGGTGATCATCGTCTTATGCCTGACACACGTCGACTTTTTGTGTCTAAAGCAAGCCGGTTTCCTCACGATGTTTTCCTTCACCGTTCGGGCGAATGTTAAATGCACTTAGTAGGAAAGTCCATTGGTGCACAGCCGGGGATCAAACCAACGACCTCAGTGATGAGAGTTGCACGCTAAAGCCAAAACCAACACAAAACAAAACAAAAGTGTATACAGTTACAAAAACATTTTTGAATAACATAGTTGATAACCGAATCGAACTTCAATATACCCCTCATCCGTCAATTAACAATAACCTTTTAAACCCAGATACCACAACCACCACGCATTATTTAATGAAATGTGGTTTACACCAAACATATAAAACATGTGAGCCCTGTGAGAAAACATGTGTGGAGCCCAACCCAGTGTGTAAAAGGATTTGTGTGGATTCAAACTCTAGCTGCGAGCCAGCTTGTATGACCGGATGCTTTTGTGAAGATGGGTATTTTAAGGCCCCCGATGGGCGATGCGTTCTTCTAGATGACTGTCCTAAAGGTGGGTGAATATAAAAAGTATAAACAATACAAATATTTATTGTGTTTATTGGTGGTGACTGGTCGGACTTGAATCTGTGTATGCGGTGATGTTATTTCGACTATGTATTTGCGTATTGTTCCCACGAGAATGTAAGTGCGTGCTCCTTTTCCACCATGCTTATTGCTGATAGAAGACAAAGATATGTTTTTTTTTCGTTTATATATTTTATTATTATAGTTAATTACTTAACGATGGAACGTGGTGTAATGGTTGCAGCTCCTTCAAACATTGTGTTAAACAAAATACTTAGCTAATAGCTATTAAAAAGAGTGGCGGAGTGTTTATTGCCAGTTCTTCTCGTCCGTTTTACCCTTGATTTGAGAACTGGCAGTAAATGTGAAAATAGAAGATTAAAAAGCATCAAGTAAGCCAGTATATTTACTTATTTTTGCAGCGGAAATAATGAGTGTCGCCAACGAGCCCTCAATCGAAGAGTGTCAGCAAGACGAGGTGTTTGTATGGTGTGGGTGGTGTGAAGCGACATGTTCACAACCCAGCCCCGACTGTCCACCAGACGTGTGCACGCGAGGGTGTCTGTGTCGTCCACCTCTATTGCGGCACAGGAGTGGACACTGCGTGGAAAAGAGGGACTGCTTCGGACGTAAGTACATCATTTAATCATGCTTAAATAAAAGCCTTATTTTAGTGAGGCAGTCATAGATAAATAAAAAAGAATATCTGTGATTAGCTACTTGTCTATGTAGAAAAAATACATCATGAGATGAGATGATCCGAGGCAATAATATAAAAATGGCTAGCGCCTAGAAATCAAATGACAAGAGGAAAAGACAAATGGAGTAAAATTGTGACACGATGGTAGACCGGGAGATAGTGATACAAAATATTGAATCATTTGCACCAGTATCCTACCCTAGTATACCTAGTCTTATTTTTATTGGACTATCGGAAAATTCTAGAATTTTTGTGGAACAAATCGTTTGACACCCTAATTAATCCTATGATTTCGACTAACGCCCACGCGATTGGGCCGCCGGTACCAGCGCTATGACCATCATTTTTCTTTTTTTCATTGCGTAATAAGACCCCTGAAGAACTGCCATACTGGCGCCAAATGACCCAATATTTTGTGTCACTATCTCCCGGTCTACTAGGGAAGGCAAAAGGAGTAGAGGAAGACCACAAAAAAGATAAGAATACGACCTCAGACAAGTGGCAGGAGTGATTTGGAACAGAGTGGACCAAGATAGACCTGAATGGAAAAGGTTAAAGGAGCCCTTTGCCGACTGGCAAACAGATCTGCAGAAATCAAGCAAGATCCAAATATTAGAATAGTTTCTTCAACCTTCTAATACCTAGATAATGTAATGAACTATGTTTATGTGTGTGTAGGTACACAATAAGTCGATCTGAAAAAAAAGGCTATATTATTTAGTGCCTATAAATCACACTCCATTCGCCACTGACAAAACAAGATTGTCAAGCAGAAAGCTGACTCCTTTATTACAATTAAACACAGTAGTTTTTAAATGTCACCTGTAGACTGTTTCTATTATGCAATAAATTCAAAAAAAGTATGATCCTGTAACTATTCTGTGGTTCCTTAAGTAAAACGTTAGTCCAATCTATTATACTGGCAACCCAGGGGGCTTAGACAAGATGCCTTCACAGTAGTGTATGTAGAGTAGATATATTATGTGTTTATATGTTTTATATTTCCAGACACATGCCACGATCGTAACGAGGAATATGTTTGTCGGTATGGCTGTGAACCAAGTTGCGAGCGCCGGGCGTGCTTTCGTCAACGTCGCTGTTCCTTGGGATGTCATTGCAAATTTGGACTGTTAAGAGATAGAGATGGAAAATGTGTAACAGCCGATAAATGTGAAAGAAATATTACTATGAATAATATTACTAATACTCCGCCTTTCGTATAAATGTATAAAATTATAAAATGTGTTTAATATATCGAATAATTGTTCAATATCTGTTTTTAATTTAGTTTAGTTTATCTACCTCTTCCTACAATGTCGCAGTTAGTCAAATGATAATAAAATTATGTCAAATTTTTGTGTAGCTAACGTAAGGCGAGACTTAACACAGATTACGGTATCCTTATGTAAAAATTTGACTATGTTACGGGGCGAGGTGCCCGAAAAATCTACTGCGCAACTAATGTCGACAACTATAGGTAGATATTCAAGCTTTTTTCCAAATCATACTGACTATTTTGCTGAACCAACATCACATCACAAATTTAAATTTCATCTTCTTTATACATACTTTGATTATGGTTCCTGGTTGATACATTTTCTATTAAAACTACCTTTGCTATATACGTATAAGAATTATTTTAAACGCAATCTGTTATATTATTCAATATAGTGAATAATTATATAATAATTATCACTAAATAAATTCAAATCACTCGCTAAACGTAAATTAATCAATAAAGCTTTTTATAAATTTGACAAATACTTAAATGATCCTAATCCTTGGGTTTGATTTGCTCCAGTTCAAACAATTAGTATGACTCAAAACTTAGCGATTAAAAAGAGTGGCGGAAAGTTTCTTGCCAGTTCTTCTTGCCCACTCTACGTCCTTGACTTGCGAACCGGTAGTAAATGTAAATTTAGAATTAATTTAACTTTTTTTTGGCGTTCATAAGTGTGCTTGTTTTATAGGTATTTTGAGTTTGAACAAAATCCTAAATTTTTATCCAGTTTTAGGGGTATATAATTTTAGTTTAGTTCTTTTTATATAATTATTTTTTAATACCATATTAACATGTTGAACTCCCTCTGCAATCAGTGTATTAATAGTTATTACCTGTGGATCACTCATCACAGCGAGGAACGCTGTCACGCTATCTGTGGTTGTAATTTGTATAATGTATAGCATTCCAAAAAAAAAAAAAAAAAAAATGTATAGCTTTCTCGACGAATGATGTTGTTGACCTTTAAATTTTGTTTTTAAAGAAATAGTAATAGTTACTCATTTTTATTTTCAACACTGCCCGAGTTTTTAATATAACGTCGCTTAGTGGATACAAAAAATGAGTGAAAAATTAAAAGAACTCCGAGAAAGGTCTCAAAAGCGGAAGAAGCTACTCGCACAAACGGTTTGTTGAAAAGTAACCATAAAATTACAGAACGCCGTATAAGTTGTTACAAATAAAGTGTTTTTTTTACTGAATATATCGTATAGTTACCGTCGTTATCTAATAAAATACACAGTAATGTCAAATGTATCCAAAGTAAACTTTCCTACCTAGCCTAGAAAAGTTGATAATAAGTAGTCGTTATGTTAACAATGAAGAATTATTTGAAATCTGAAACATGTTTGTCTTATAAAATGTAAAGATGTAGTGGTATATATTATTAAGGTGTTAAATCATATTTCAAGATTCAAACTTTCTATTCCTCTTCAATCATGGTCATTACAGTCTACACTCTGCACTGACTTAGTAATATATACAATAGAAAAGTCTGTTATATTTAGACTTGTTACAGCTTGGTGTGTCTAGTGTGAGTGAATTGCGGCATGCCCTCGGTACAGGTTTGGATGTTTTACCAAAAAAACAAGCTACAGCAGGTTTCAGTGCCAGTGGCAGCGAAAAGCCTACACCTAAGGAGCCTGATAGTTTAGTTTACACAGATTCATCAACATTTTTGAAGGTTTGTGAACTATCTTTGGTAATTCTTATCTTCCTGGTACTATAGCTAGTCATGCATGCATATAATATAGAATCAAGATGGGATTCTCTTACTATATATATTCATAATTGATAAATTAATTTCTGTTTTAGGGTACACAATCATCAAATCCTCACAATGACTACTGCCAACATTTTGTGGACACAGGACAGAGACCACAGAACTTTATACGTGATGTGGGACTTGCTGACCGATTTGAAGAGTACCCTAAACTACGGGAGTTAATAAAGTTGAAAGATGAGCTGATTTCTCGTACTGCAACACCACCTATGTATCTTAAGTGTGACCTCAAGGTGAAAAAACTCTTATTTGACCTATTTTGTAAAACATTAGTGTCTGATATTTTTTATATTATACTACAATACATTCTAAAAATTTTCTAATCTCTTCATTTATATAAAATTAAAGCTATACAAAATTAAAATTTATGCTAAATTTTTTTGCAAGAGAAAATTGTTTTGGTCTTTAAAGTATAGATGGCGAGTGGCCTACTTGCCTTTAAAGTAAAATTATCATTATATTTCATTCTTAAAGTAATTAAAAACATCCGCAGACTTTTGACTTGAAGACAATGGGTGTGAAGTTTGATGTAATATTAGTGGAGCCACCCTTAGGAGCCGGTTGGAGGTGGAAAGATGTTCTAGCCTTGGAATTGCATCATATTGCTCAACCACGATCTTTTGTGTTCCTATGGTGTGGAAGTTCAGAAGGTAAGTTATCTGGCGGTGGAGGATGAGGCAAAGGTAGACTTCTTGACCTCTTTACAATGTAACTGTTACTGAAAACCCAAATTATGCCAAAATTTCATATACAAAATAATATTTCTAAATTTTTGTTCACTTGTTTAATGTCTCTACTAGGTATTTCTAAGGACTTTCTTCATATTCGGTAATCCATAGCTATAGTTATATATTATATATCCATAGTTATATCCTGGTACTCTCAACTCTGCATCTAAATTCGTTCAGGCATCAGAACAAACATCTATTGAAACTTTAGCACATTTATTTCATTAATTTATAAACTATAAGAGATTTCTTTAGCCTTCATTGAAATTATATTTTCAGGGCTAGACATGGGCCGTGAGTGCCTTAAAAAGTGGGGCTTTCGTCGCTGTGAAGATATTTGTTGGATAAAGACGAATATAAAGAATCCGGGACACTCTAAAAACCTTGAACACAATGCTGTCTTCCAACGTACAAAGGAGCACTGTCTTATGGGTGAGTCGTACTAAGATAATTTCATGAAGATTTGTTTATGATTGAACTATTTTTATATATAGACATAATAATACTTAATGGTAAAAATAATATTAGTAAAAGTTAGCAGTGTTTAATGAAGTCTTGTGTAAAAGTATATAGTTAATAAAATTAAAAAGAAGAATAATTGAATTTAATATATATAAAACAAATTAAACCTTACAAATAATTTCCATACCAATCCTGTGTCCATTCTGAATAGTGTAAATTGTTTATTTTTAGGTATTAAGGGAACAGTTCGTCGTTCGGTGGACGGTGATTTCATTCATGCAAATGTTGATATAGACTTGATTATATCCGAGGATCCTGAGTTTGGTTCCACGGAAAAACCGATTGAGATATTTCATATTATGGAGCATTTTTGTCTTGGCCGGAGAAGGTATGTTAGATAATTTTATTTTGTAATAGTTTTTCTGCTATCATAAAATGCATACTGTGATCATTAGTCAAAGATAAAATACAGGAAATATACAACAGAAATAAAATATTTTCAGGAAAATTTAATCCTATTTCATAGATATCCACCATTGGTCATTAAGTAGATTATTGTTTTTATTGAATTACAGGTGAAACTGTTGGTAAAAATAATGTTACGAAATTAATTTCATGCCACTAATTTCGTAATGTAATTCCGGCTTAAGGTGTACTGTAACTTGAAGTTTGTTGGGGGACTAGACCGACCCATAGGTTCGTTTGTATAAAATGTTTAAAATGTTTGGTCGCCTAAAAAGGGCAGTCTTAGCAGCCCACTTTTAGTGGGTGCGTTGCCGGCCTTTGAACACTCTAACTTTGAATATTTGTAGGTGTTTCAGGGAAGACCCCACCGGTTGTCGATTCTACAGTTCGCTAGTTCGCAAAAGAAAGTGCCATGTTCTACACATGTTCATGTTCATTGAAAAATGATATTATTAACAATTCTAAGCGACCCCCAACAACCTTCAGGTTTCATAATATACCTTAAGCTGGAATTACATAACAAAATTTGTGGCATGAAATTTATTTCGTGGTTACTGCGATACTGAGGCTTTCACGACACTAATTATTCTACGAAATTACTTTCGCATATATCGAAACTACTTTCGTGAAACTGATTTCCCATGCATGCCACTAATTTAGTAATGTAATTCCGGCTTTACGTGTGTTCCATACAAACCTATATTTAAAAAGTATATCCTTCTGCCATAGCTAATAAAGACTTGAACCATAAACAGATCTGCACAAACTAATTTTCGACAGCTTTCTAACAAAACCACATAATTGAATAAATTGTTTTACGTCTTGTAAAACTTCTCTATAGAAGTTTAAAAATGTCCACATTGATATTAGATTCTTAGCAGTGCTGGCCTAGTGGCTTGAAATTGCGGCTCTCAACCGTGAAGTCGAGCGTACGCTATAGCGTCTAACATCTGTCAGACCCAGTTCATCTACTCGCCTATAATGATAAATGATTTATTTCTGTAAGTAGGTTTTTACAAACACTTTTACACGTCAAGCATATTTTTTAAAAAAACTAGATGAGATCGACGTTTCCTATCTGACTACTCTGAGAAGAAACGCCGAAACAAACTCAGAGGTCACAGTCTCTTTTAAAGTCCAGACATAACTAACAAGATTATGTGAAGACCATGTAGATTGTAGTCTGAAATGGTCTTTTGAGGAAAGAACCACACAGATTGAGTGGACCTGTCAAGTCCAAAGACAAGACATTTGGGTAGGCCGCATAAATTACTCAAACTGTCAGACTAAAATAAACTGATGAAAATCGAGACCATCACTCATGTAGGGCTGAGTTCTAAACAATTCAATATTGACATATTTTATTCGATTTTTCTTGTAGATTGCATTTATTCGGTCGTGACTCAACCATCCGTCCAGGCTGGGTGACAATTGGACATGAATTGACGAACTCCAATTTCAACGCTGATTTATACGCCTCGTACTTCAATGAGGGCCGCGAAACGACGGGTTGTACGGAGCGTATCGAGGCGCTTCGCCCCAAAAGCCCTCCGAACACGAGTAAGGGCACTCGCCCTAGGGGAAGGGGGGGTTTCCGCAGCAGGGGTAGGGGCAGGGGATCTATAGGTTAAGCCTAAATAAATATATATTCTGTAACTGTTTTATTATTAATCAAGACCTTTTGGAAGTATAAAATAAGTTGTTCCGCGATTAAAATTTAACTAAAGTTGTTAAAAGAACGGCGGGCTACGTGTTATAGCTGAGGACGAGACTTTGACCGCCAGTTTGATAGTTTGCGAGTTACATTTTGACACAGTAACTATTTTAGTTGCATGCAGTATTTGACGGATTTTAACTGATTCAAAAAAGGATGTTATCAGATTGACTCATTTGTGTGACATTGTTAGAATTGAATATGATCTATTTAGTATCCATAGTGTCATGGTTGCAGGTCCTTACAAACGTTGTGTAAAACAAAAAACTTGGCGATTAAAAAGAGTGGCAGAGTTTATTACCAGTTCTTCTCTTCCGTTCTACGCCCTTGATTTGAGAACTGGCAGTAAATGTAAAATTAGAAGCATTTAATGTATATTTCTTTTTTGACGTTCATAAGTGTACATTGTGTTACCTATGATTATTGACATTGATGACTTTGACATACATGTACAAACTTTGGGAATTATACAAGTCGGTTGAATGTTTCTAAGTCATCTTCAGACGGCTTTCTCGTTCCTTATCCAGCTGTTCAATAGAAATAGTAAATAAAACACAAGACTATATACATCAATATATTTATTTTACATAGGTTGTCTTTAAATCAACTCGACTATTCTGAAGTTCATCAAAATATAAAAAAGACAAAACAAAAATATGACATATGAGATCTTTTACTTACTAAGATTAGAAAAATTTACATGTTCTTTTATTATTTTAATTATTGTGAAACTAAGAATTTACGATTCATAAAAATTTATGCGCCGGCGCTTCGCTCGCTTAGGAATTCAATTTATAAAAAAAACATCGAGTTTTTTGAGCAGTTTCGTTTAAATTACTGTACACTCGTTGGATAATATAGCGAACCAAGATTTTAGATCTTTATAACTTAGCTTTCCTCTTCCAATAATCGTATTAAGCAAAGCTCTTTAAAATATATTGGATTTTAGAAGCGCTTGTATAATGAGACGGGCGCAGCTCCGGCGCTGGTACCCAATTGACTCACTCCTCTGACTACAGTAACACGGCCCATTGTCAAGTCTTATATTACATAATTCATTTTGTTATCATTATACAAGGCATATTCTTTCATTTAGCGACGCGAGCGCACGTCGTTCGAGTAACAGGAGCTTAAAACAATTACATATTCAAGTAATTACCGGATCAACGTGCTTTAATCCCAGCTCGAAAGACGGTGCTCGGGCCCCTAGCGACACCCTTCTAGTATAATCGTCATAAGATCACATTTTTCTTATAAGGCAAACAACAATCTTTAAAGCTAAACCTTTGATGAAGGACAAGGGGAAGGGAGCGACCGATAACGAATTCTCATGCAAAACAAAATTAATTGGAATGGGGATTTTAACTAAACATGACTTTCAGAAAAGAAAGCAACGCACTAACATCTAAATTTGTACTTGATAAACGCGTAAAAATACGGACGCCAAATAGATTCAAATTCGCTTCATTTATTCGACTTATATAATCTATATTTACAAATTCGAAAACAAAATGGCGCGCGCGGGTTTCGTGAAAAGCGTTTAAAATTAAATTATAAACTAATTAATGAGACAATTGTTAATTGATGAAACTTAAACATATATTTTTCAGACTGGAAGCATTCGGGACAGCTGAGCCCACATAACTTTAAACAAAGGGGCGAACCGTTTAAATATTTTACAATTTTGTGATGATAATACTTATAAATTAAAACAATTGGAAGTCGGTAGCCCCTTTATCAACACTGCATTCCGTTCGGACGATTCTATGACGTTCCTAACCTACCTTACCGCCTAACTTACGCTTAACTCCTTTGCCGACCATAAACTCCAGAACGAGTGCGTTTCAAACATTCAGAATTTCAATACAAAAATAACCTGTGGCATAAAACACAAACACTAGGTTACTTTTGCTTTAATCGATTCATCGAACCTAAACGTCATAGAAATCAGAACAATAAGGCTATGTCCGAATGTTGTGTGTTGTGTTGATTATGAATTTGAATCCATGCTAACTGTGGAAGATCAATGTCACACTCAAGATGTAATCAACAGCTGACAGATAGCTGCTTTATGAGTAATCAATAACCGATGCTATTGTCAAACTTCAAGTGTCACTCCAGGTTTTAATGTGACACAAGGGAACTGTCAGTTATAGCCTCACAACATCGGCTTATATTGGCACAATATTAGCAATTGCACAACGCCAGATTAGATATATTATTTTCACTGTAACATGGCTCTCAAAAAAATCGTTGAAGTAACATGCAAGAATAGTCAATCGTCTAAAATTTGGCAAAACATGCTCGGAGCAAATGTAGCCTCATCAAGATACACGCGGCACACAAGTATAAAATTATAAAAGTATTACACAATATACAAAATAAAATACCGTAGGTATGTCAATAGTTAAGATGCATAGATTAGAATTTAAAATCCTATAAAAGTATTGCCCGTTATACCTGCGCACTGACAGGTCAATATAGATAACCTACAAGCATTATCAATTTCTAAAGTGACAGCGTTGTTGTGAATACGTTTTTGTCACTGGCAAGAAGGTCCTATCAGTGCGTAAATAAACAAATGAAACCGTTTTTTATTAGAAGTAGGTTTTTAGTGTCAAAAATTCTGACACTTAGGCCGTGTCGGCCCGTTTATAACGGGAACTAAACAACTGTTTATATATTTTAAAATGAGGGTAGAATGTCTCTAAGTAATATTGTTAATCAAGCTGAGTTTATATTTATGAATGAAATTTATCACTAGGCCACCGCTTTTAATAGCTATGTCTACAGTTGAAGTTTTAATTCAACTACGAAGAGGATAAAGTATTATTAATTAAAGCAGATTATTAATTTATGTATTGTATTAACAACATATCATCCATCAAGTGAGAAGCAACCTCCTGTCTAATTTAATAGCTATTTAGAAAACATCACATAAAACAATGTGTAATATATATGTATTCTGTTTTTTAACACAACTGTAGACACAGCCAGGTGACAATGAGATCTTTGAACTTATAAAATGTCTATTGTTATTTATAATGACCACTCAACAAACATAAAAACATGCCTTGTACCGACTTACATTCGTGTATCTAAGATTCTTAAAAATTCCTATCAAGAGCTTTCTATAGAAAAATAATGGCGATCAATTTGTGGAGATATAATTTAATGTATCAGTAACGCTGCAACCTTTTAGGTCTGGCCTCATGTGTTTCGTGACTGTTTCTTCTAATAGGCAAGTAGGTGATCAGGCTTTTGCGTTTGACACACAGACTTCATGGGTCGAAGGCCGGTTTCCCCAAGGAACTTCCTTCACCTTACGAGCGAGTGTTAAATGCGCATATAGAAAGTATGTGTTTTTTTTTTCAATGTAAAAAATATCTGCCTCATCTACCCGCAAAACCCGCTACAGAAGAAAGAATAGCTAAAAATAAATCCTGGCCTGGGGAACACTTGGAGTTAAAGAAGCACTTCTGACCCTTCGATAGCATCAACATAATTTAACAGAAAGAGACTGACTACTAATAGGTTTCTATAATTATTCAGTTTTTAAGTATATGAGGGTAGTTGCTTGACTTGCTTAGAAGCACAGTATGCAATGTTTTTATGCTTTGCTTTCTATCTTCCAAGATCTGGTCGCACTACTGAAAGACTTAAAAACCTATAGAGAAAAATCATTATCATCAAAATAGGCTCAGTAGATTATGAGATATCTCGAAGGGTATTATACTTAGGTAACGAAGAAATAGTCGTATTATTTTTTTAAATACTACCATTGTAGGCATGTTTTCAATTAAATGTCGAGAAGTCAGGTGGGAAAATTTTAAATTAAATAATATAAAATTTACAAAAAAAATTACTAATTTGATTTTGTACTCCGTCATACAATATATCTGTAGTCATTTCGTTAATTAAATTAAACTTGAATCCTAAAAACTAAGACGGTCTTAATTTTTCAAGAATTTTCGGAATCTACTATTAAAAAAAACAAGAGTCGGCTATGATAATACTCTCAATGTACTGTGAATAGACAAGCTGTCACTGTCATGCGATTTGACAGATTCTGTGATAACGCTGAAGGGAATTTGATACGAGTGTATTTGTCAACCTATTAAAATGCATTTTCAAATTCTAACGAAATTCAATAAAAATACCAAAATTAGGAAACAACTGTAATCTCATTATACGCAATTGTGACATCTCTCGCACGTGGTCAATCAAGAACCTGGTCACCCGTGATCACATGATCACGATCAAGTACCACGGTCACACACCCACCATTCGTACGTTTTTGACAGATCGACTCTTAAATAGACAGATAATGTTCATAAATATTACAGTAAAAACCATAACCACTTTTATTCACATTTTTTTAGTTATTTAAAAATAAACTCCCATGACACGTACCACAAGCGAATATTAGTTGATCAAGTGGAAATTTATTAACACAGATTATAAACTGAGCCACGCGTTTATCCAAAAAGAGCGACAACACTAAATTCCATAAAACATAGACTTGAGCAAATCCTATGACAGCTGTCACCAAGCTATATTTTACAGTGGACACTGTCATACAATGCCAGGCCTGGCTCAGTCTATGATCCCGAAATTAAGAATCAATCTGTAAAAATTGCTTAAAATTAGCTCAGTCCAGGGGATGGCACAAGCCTATACCTACACACAGACACACAGAACACTAAGTTTTTCGATCACTAGGAGTTTGGTCTCTACGCCACCGTGTTAGGGATCAATGTCGTTTAAATCGCCAATCACAAGTATGTAGATTCACCTGAAATGAGAAACCCATGTAAGCGACCGAGCTTTACATACGACCTCTATTATAAAAAAGATTTGCAAATAAAACTAACGAAAAATAATAAAGAAGTTAACACAACTACACCGATAATTAATTTTATGTCAGTCCTTTATTGGCAAATAAAATATTTAAATATATACAGACTATACTTCAATTCTATGACAACTAAATTGCGTCGCAGTAAAAAGGTTCATTGCAAATCTTTACCATAACATAATAGAGGTCAGTGCACACACCACAGATTACGTTTGAATTATCGTAGACAATCAACGATAATTCAAATATAGAACATGGCCTAAAAGGCGCTAAATTGAGTCTGTGGCATGTGTGTGTCGGTTCTGCGAAGCTGTACAGCGGATGAATGTTAAATGAATGATTGACAGTGCCAAAATATTACTGGAATAATTAAGAAACATTATATTCCACGTTAGTAAAAGAATTTAGGAGATATTTTGGCTACTGAAGGGTTAAGACAGACACATGACACAGCCCACAACACAAAGACAGGACATTTTACAAAAGGATTGCATGCATACATAACATTATTTAACATAGCTACTGAAAAAGTTATTTTAAATGTTTTTCAGTTTCAAATTATAATCGAGAGTCAAACAATGTACTTGATAGAATGCAATGATTGTGAAAATGAAAAAAAAAAATGATTATTTAAAAAAATAGCGAGAAAGAAAGCTCAATTATAAAGAACCTTCGCTAAGTAACATTTAAAGAAAGCTTTCACCTGTATACTGTGTTCGTACACAAAACGAATAGCGAAAACTTCGTGCTAATAGAGCAGTGATTAAAAGTGTAATGTTTGATCCATCACCACCTCTCCTTTCATCAAGAAGACGAGAGAGTAGCAAATACTGATTTGAACTTTAGAAATTACGATTAAATAATCTTGCGATCATGGTAACCCTATTTAAGTAAACAACTATTTTCGCGATTTATCATCATTTAAGTGACTAAATTTAATTTTAATAAACTGATCCGTGTATTGAAGATTCAATGTTATAATAGGCTATTTGACAATTTAAAACCATTTCAGATTAATCTGTGACTATAGAACTTATACAAATTGTTAGA